>NC_052102.1:3447461-3449609 GCF_012273895.1 Zerene cesonia | reverse complement strand
GTATAAATAGAAATAATTGATTCGTTAAAGTAATGGGATTGTGGTTTTTTCCAGCAGCCGACATGGCGGTTGTGGGGCGAGGAGCGAGTAGATGGCGCTATTTATACAGTTTACTTGAAGAAAGTTCGGTATCATCGGCCCACGCGTTGCGCTTCCAGTGTAAGTGAAATGCAAAAACATTAAGTAGTTTTATCACACTAATATTATAAATGTGGAAGTTTGTTTGAATGTTTGTCCGTCAATCACACTGAAACTACTGAACGGCTTTTGATGAAATTCGGTATACAGACTGGGCATGTACGGACTTGGGTGATAGGATACTTTTTATCCCGATAAATGCTCTTTTGGGATAACTAAATTATTTGTAAATGTTTTAACGCCACGCGAGCAAAGCCGCGGGCGGAAGCTAGTTTTAGTATAATTTATTTTCATTTTTGGATGATGGTCATGGCCACTGTTTGTATATTTTGCGACATTTCAGTATTGTTATAAGAATCTTTTCTTTTTTCGTAGCAAAAGCCACTATTTTCGAAATACAATAAAATTTGTTATTAAAAAAATATTATTAGAATATGAATCTTAGTAGGATCATTTTTGATTTCAATACTTTTACGAGAATATCGTTTGTTATAATGAAGCATAAAATGGAACAACCTAATGTTTCGATTTATTTTCCTGTTAAGATTATATATACGTAAAGGTATAGAAATAATAAAATTTACCATAAGGCGGGAAAACCGAAACGTAAACATGCCATAAATGTAATTTGACTCTGTTAACTTTAAGTGAATCATCAGAGCATAATTGCATTGTTTAATATTCGCACGCTAACGGTCATGTGTATGGTAGTGAAGGGATTCTGAAACCTTTGTTTAATTGCACTCAATTCCACATACGGCCCGTGTTAAGTACAATTTTATTAGCTGTTTTTTTGTAATTGACCGATTAAGTAAGGCGACGTTAGAATTTTTTTCAAATATTAACTTCTCATTTATAAAGTATTTCAATGCTATAAAACTAAGAAAAAAATTAGGTGGTGTCATTGATTATAATGCAGTACTTATATATATATATCTATAGGCCACTATTTATTGAGGATATAACTGCATAATCGATATGTCTAGCCATCATGGTCGTTGTAGTAGGCAAGTAGGAAGTATTTGTAACAGCAGCAGTTGATATTACATGTATCGTGGCTCACACTCAATTCACGGTCGAAATATTAGGAACTGGCCAATTGAGCTAATTGTTACATGTTCCATGTTGGAATTACCGCATTTGCAGGTGTACGTTGTTTATAGATATCATCGCATGAGACCAATAAGTATATTTAAGCATACAAATGATCGTTTCTGATGTAGGTACATCGGAAACGATAATTCATTATTGTTTTTTAGGCTTAGAGGATTGAAATAAGGTTAATTACGATAGGGCGAGAACCTTTTTAAATGACAGGCTTTCTTTACCAAATTATTATTTCAAATTGTCTTAAGTTAAGTAGTTAAGTTGAGTTGTTTTCTTTACAATTGAAACTTTAATGTTCGTTTTAAACAGGTGACCTACATAAAAATGTTAAAATTACTTTAAAATTAAGGGTGAAATATTTCATTGTAGGAATCTGACGACGAAATCTCACATCTTGAGTGGGAGACAGTCCGCGTCAGGTTCGTGAAGGCGGGCACAGTCGAGAGACTAGTAGAAGCTTTGGCGACTGATGATGGCGAGCTGGAATCCACATACGTCAATGTTTTTCTCGCCACATACAGGTACTAACTTAAACGCATATCATTTATTATATGGAACCTACAGAATACTATCTATATCTGCAAAAAGTTAAAAGGTTGTTAAAAATATTTCGAACGAACTTCAGGAGTAAGGTCAGTTTGTTGTTGATGAGATTAATAATGTCATTTATAGTTAAGATAAGTATAATAATAATGTTATTTGCTACTATATATGTATATATGTATAAGATTAGCATGCTATTGCAAAAACATTATTTCGGTTCAGAGCCAATGGCAAGTCCCATGGTAATTTTACAATAAGTTTACCACTAGTTGTATTATAACAAAAAGTTTTAGACTTTTACAAAAACACTCTCTCTCGTAACTTTTTTTTTTTTTTATGTCATAGCGGGCAACTGAGCTG
>NC_052102.1:3441219-3447361 GCF_012273895.1 Zerene cesonia | reverse complement strand
GGAATCGGCTCCAACGATTTTCATGAAATTTAGTATATAGGGGTTTTCGGGGGCGATAAATCGATCTAGCTAGGAATTATTTTTAGAAAATGTCATATTCATGTTTTATTCGTGTTTTTTTTTCCCTGACATCTATTGGTGAATAATAATACTATTTTGCTTCGTAGATATCTGGACAACTGAAATAACACATAGGCACTTTTTATACCGATATTCCTACGGGATACGGACTTACGCGGTTTCAACCGCGGGTCACAGCTAGTATATAATTTAAGAAAATAGTTATGTGTAGGGCTTCCATACCATCCTATCCAGTCACTAGCATGAATATTATGAACCATGGTAGTTCATTATAACAACAAATAATAAAAAATATACTTTAGCAAGTGTTGAAATGGTCACAAATTGAATGAATCACTTTTTTTTTGCAGTTGCTCTTTAGTTTACTTGTGTGTAACATAAACCATAGTGCAGTTGCAGGCCTGACTGACACTAATCAATTTTTTTATAGTTAAAATTAAAAAAATAAAATTCAAGGAATGTATATACAACAAATATAGCAGAATTTTTATAAAATATTTGAATTTGATTATTAATTATCTATATAAATATAAAAATTTTTTAATTGCTACATTCATAAATTTTGCCTCATTTTTCAGAACAAAGGATTGAAAATAGTGCGTCAACTACAGGAGGCTAATAAATATAGAATGGCTGCATTTGCATGTGACTCTGGTTTCAATAATGCTCCACCTCAAAATGATCTTATCAATCGAAGACAAATTGCCCATTTAGAAAACAGATTGGATGCTGGCAATGTTCAGGAAGTACAGCCACCAAATGAACCTCAAAAGCCTGCAGTGAAAAAAATTAAACGTAACACTTTAACTATGCATGTACTAGACATCTCAACAGTTGTTAGCGGGAATTCTATGAACTATGTATCTTGGTTATGTCCACGTTTGGGTGAGATGAATGGGGCACCTGAGGAGTTAGTAATGTATTCATTAGTTAAGGGAAATGGTGAATTAATCATGTTTGGTGGTGTTCATAATGATATTAGTATATTAAATTGTACAGAACAACAAAATATGTATTCTAATTCATTACATTTTATTACACCTCCAAGAGATATCATATGAAGTTGAATATGTGCCATATTGAATTGTAATAATTTCATCCATGTTATAAACTTATTAACAATATATGTAATGGTCATAATATTTGAATTACTATAATACTACTAAAAATTATAATATTAATATGACACTTCCATGCTATTTTTTTTCTTTTCTGATGACTTATGTATTTATATAATCTATGTAATAATTTTGTATTACAATATCTCTGTGGATTTAAAATGAAATGAAATTAATTTATATCATAATACAAAAAACTCCTTTAATTTCAATTCAAATGAGTTGATTGTAATTTGAGATAATATTTTGATGTGGATTGCTTTATTTAATATAAAAACTTAAGCTTATTGTAAAATTGTTGCATGATGCTCTGGTAATAAAAGATAGAAAACAATTCTGTTATAAATCTTGTTTGTATTTACTTTGTGTTGACATGAAAAGAAATTCGTTGTTTTGTTATCTTATTGTAAATAAAAATCTTTAATTGTACATAAAAAATTAAACAAATTATTTTACTGTGAATTTATTTGTTCATAAACACTCTAATTATTCCTTATCAGGCAAAAGGCCTCCAAAAACAGCAGCTGGGATTTCTTTTTTTTCAACGGGTGCAATTTCAGTATTATCATCTTCACCACTATTTTCAGATTCTTCTTCATCAATGTCTATTTCGTCGGGATTAACAACTTTGTCAGAAGTATCCTTAAGACCTTGAGTTTCGCCTCGAACAAACAGTATGTTACCCTTACTTTGAACAGCCATTTCAGCAGCTTTAGCTTCCAACATTCTCATTCCATCCTTCATACCTGGTGCCAAATCAGATATTGTTCCTGCAGCTTGTGCTGCTGAACTTAACATTTGTGCTGACATCATATTCACTTGTGTATTGTATGTTGCTTGAACACTTCTCTTTATTCTAAGCATCTCTCTCATAGTGTCCTCATTACCATGTCTCACTTCAAATTCTTTCCAAGTATTCCAAAATTCTGCTGTGATTCTAGGATCACACATCTGACTGCAATGAGCATATATTGCTCTAGCTCTATCAATTTCACCAAGGCGGGTTTCCATTTCAGCGAAACGAACACACATTTCTCTTGCATTCTCTTCCGATAAGGATTCAATTGCTTTTTCATATATTTGTCTTGTTTTTGGAACACCATATATTTCAGCAGCTTTCTTTATATATATGTTAAACATCTCAAACATCTGTTCTGGTAAGACTGCTGTAGTAGCCCGTTCATATACTGACATTGCATGTCTAGCAAGGCCATGTTCTTCTTCTAATTTAGCATACAATAGGAATATAGATTTAGCAAACTCTGGAGGACAGTGTTCCAAACACTGTTCAAAGAGATCTCTTGCTCTTTCAAGTTTACTACCACCATATCTTTTTAAAAACTTTGTCAAATATGTGTTCCATATATCATATACATTTGGCCATTTAAAAAGTGCAATTCCCTTTTCATATGCTCTAAAAGCTTCTTCAAAGTAATTGTGTTCTTCAAGAAACAGGCCATAATTGATAATTATTTGTGGGGTTGCTATTTTTAGGTCAATTATGTGATCATAAACTGCTTTGCAAGACTTATATGTCCCAAAGCTTTCTTCTAAATCTGCATACATTGACCACACTTTCAAAGATTTATAAAGGCGCATTTGTACTGTTTCATTTTCATCATGATATGCTACTTTTCTACTGGGCAGTACTGTAGCTCTTTGCATTAATTTTAAAGCTTCTTCATAATTCTCATGTCTTATCTCCATTTCAGCCCATTCACACCAAACAGATGCTAAATCATCCACCTTAACATAGCTCACCTGTGTAGCCTTTTCAAAAATTAATCTTGCATCTTCTATTTGATCATTATTTTCATAAAATTTTGCAAAACCCACCCACAAAGTATGTAATTTTCCAACTGCTAGTTTTGGATCAACAGTCTGCACTGCTTCTGTGTAAGTATCAATAATTTCATGAGGTTTTCCTTCATACAGTTTTACTCTTTTATGCCATTCTGCTACATTGTGTGGATTTTGTCTTAAAAGAACAGAGTTCAGGAGCAACAACCTTCTTTCCATTAAATATTCAAATCTAGCTAGCCTTAGTTCTAAATCAATATCTTCATCTTCACTAGGATTAGGCTTTTTGGCAACTTCCTCCATTTTTTTGCTTAAACTAAGTTCTTCAAATTGTGCATACGCATCAAACACTTGAGTAAAATCACGTACTGTTGTAACAGTTTGAATAGCTTCCTCATATATGTCTCTAGCTCTTTCAAATAAACCACTTCTCACATAATAATCTGCTAGAGAATTCCATAAATGTCCCAGCTGATCTGTATAGCGTCGAAGGCCTCCTCTGATAATTGCATCAACATTCAAAGAATGAATTTTATCAGGGTTTTTAGAGATTAGTTCACACAACTCATTCCACAGTTGATGGTTTGATTTACCATGTTTTGACTGGAAATTTTCATTGTTAACAATTTGAGCCAGTTTGACAGCAGCTTCATCTAATTTATCTATTGAAATAAGATAGTCAATATACTCTTCAGTGTCTTCAGGGCACAACTTAAGATACCTTCGAAAAACACGAACTGCTGTTTCTGGAATATCATGCTTCTTTAAAAAACTTAGATAAAGGGGCCAAATTCTATGATGTTGAGTTATAGGTAATGCTCGTAGTGCACTATCTAAAGCTTTTCTTGTTGTAGTAATTTTACATTGATCAATCAAAAAAGAACAGTAGTCCATCCATATTCTAGGCATTTTATGCATAAAAACTAGAGACCTTTCAAAACAATTATTAACATCTTCATATGCTGGGTCTGTTATACATTTTCCCCTAATTTGAGTTCTTCTCAACTTTAAATAATTGTACCATAATTTAAATGAGCCAGGTAGTTCTTTTAAAGCTCTTTCATAGATGAGATTAATTTCTTGTTTTGGTGCAGCTTTCTTATGTTCAATATATCGAAGCCAATGCTTCACAGAAAAAGGATTTCTTAAAATTTCCTCTTCATATGGAAGGTCTTCCTCACTCTGTAATTAGAAATGCTTTTGATTATTTATTATCATTGCCTTTATTACTAACAAATATGGGATATGTATTCTGATTTTTGATAAGAAATAAATAAAGAATTAATTTAATTTAAAACAATTTAAACGTTTCGAATACTTACAAAAAATATTTCAATTTCTTTCCCATCCAGTAGCGGCATTTTGGATATCTCTTTTTATTTTATAATTTGAATAATTTGAGAAGCCTTAATTTATTTAATTTTGATTACTTTTATAGAAAAAGATTATAAACTCTTACAAATTACAATTAAATGTACATGGTACAATACATAATTTACATCAGAACAGGATTTTTTTTTACGAAGTACCACAGATTAAGAACTCAAATGCACACAGCACACTGGACATTGAAAATAATGACAGTGTAGATAGGTAAGTAATACACTATGTACATGTATGTTACCATAAAATTTTAATAAGCTTGTGCGTGCGCAGAAATTGTTTTTACGAATAATTATTTGTTACGTAAAAATAAAACGGTTATTTCCACAGAGCTCGCTTCCAAAGTTTGTTAGGATGTGTTTGTGTTTCTTACTCATTCACCCAAAAACTACTAAACCGATTGCAATGAAATTTGGTACGATTTAGGTCACCAGCTGGATACGGAAGCGTACAAGCGACAATTTCGATGTCAATGTGCGAAAAAATATTTTTCAGTAATTTTTGTTTATTGTAATATTATAGCCAGATAAAATAAAAATAGAATCGTAACTGTCACTCTTACTAATTGTCATTTTCATTCCGGAAAACGAAAATGCAAGGCGTTCTAAAGTTTTGACTTCCGATTTTAATTTAGAAGCAGCATAAATTATAGCGTTTGGGGTTTAATCATTCGGTTTTCTCAACGAATATTATCAATTATAATAGAGTATAAATCTCTATTATATTTAAGGTTATCTGAATTCACAAAGATACTATTTGCGAAAGTATCTTCGTGGTAACATCATAAGAAAATTGTGTTTGTGATGAATGTTTATTTTCATATTCGCTCTACTGTAGTTTATAATAAGACAAATGTTTTTCATTTATAATGTCAAAACAAGGAAAAAGGAAAATTACTGTTGAATTACCAAAAACAAAGGATTTATCGAATAGACCTAGTGTCTTCGAGCGTCTCGGTACTAAGAAGGCATCTAGTTCTAGTGCCAAAAAAACTGCTGAGTATTGTAGGCAGTGGGCTCAACACGGTAGCTGTGCATATGGTAAAAGTTGTAAGTTTGCTTCAACCCATACATTGATCAGCCCTTCAAAACAAAGAGCTGCTATCAAAGATGGTGACCAAAAGCGATTGTTGAAAGACGATGCGAAAAGTAGATTACATTCAACTGTTGTTGTAAGAACAGGCCGAAGTCCGGATGGTGAGATTGATAACTGGGACCAAAATGATTTGGAATATGCTGATACAGACGTTCTTGAAAAAAGGCGGCAACAGCTGCAGCGTGAATTAGAATTGCAAATGAAAATGGATTCTAATAAAGATATGGGTAAAGAGAAGAAGAAAGTTGTATCCAGTTCATCATCATCTAGAAGTTCTAGCTCATCGAGTGTGACTTCATCTTCATCTGATGGCAGTTCATCATCTTCATCTTCTGGCAGGTATATTTCTGTCTATTTAAATCAATTTCCTACAAATAAATAAAGCAGATACTTTGGCCAAACAGTAGAATCAAAAATAACTTACTTGCTTGTTCCATTATAATGAATGTCACAATACTCAGACTGCCATCTTTCTGGAAAAAGGGACTTTGTTGATAGGTGAGATAGGCGGAAAATGCAAAATATGAAGTTTCTTCAGTCTCTAAGAAATGATGTACTTTAATAACATAATTTAAGTAATGAAGACTGTTTTTTACACGCTTTTTATTAGCTTCACCTGTATGTTTGTATGTTTGTTTGTAACCGACTTCTTTGGGCGCGATTTT
>NC_052102.1:3432002-3441119 GCF_012273895.1 Zerene cesonia | reverse complement strand
TCAAGAGTCTACCAAACCTATTTAAATCGGTATAGTCTTGAATTAGTAAAGCTTATTTACTTGTTTAATTATTTAATTTAATTGATTTTATATTTCCAGTGTTCTCGATATGTTGAAGACGAATTCCCGCAACCTCGCGGCGTCAAAAAGTCCACAACGTCGAAATATTTACTGGGAGGAGGGGTCTTAGCATTTGTCATAGCTATAATCTGGTTTCCGCTCGTTTTCTTTGCCTTTGGAAATTCCGTAAGTAATTTGACATCTTGATTACAAGAAAGGGCTTTATCCTTAAAAAAATCCTTGTTTTTATATATATCTACACTAATGTTATACAGAGGAAACTTTCATACTTTGTATCTTTGTAAAGTTGTCACACAAAAACCGGATGGACCGATTTCAAAAATTCTTTCTCCATTAGATGCTACAAGTTCATTGAATAGCATATACGTACAATGGGCGAAGCCGGGGCGAATAGCTAGTTAACGATAAAGAAGTTCACAGATCGAAGATTTTACATTGTTATTGTTTTGCGTAGGTCGGTGAGCCCAATCCGCCCACAGATGTAACTGTCAAAATACGCATTGGACCTTTCCTGCCTGTTTATCAAATGTCGGCGCAATCACATAATATTGATGTGTAAGTTTATACAAATAATTTTTATTCGTGTGATTTCCAAAGACTGTATTTAAGTCTCTTAAAGCTTTAGTCTAACTAATTTATAAATTTGTTATTAAAAAAAAAAAGGTTTTTTGACACATATACCGTAATGGACTCCCGAAGTATTCAACCGATTTTAATCAAATTTGCACACTATGCTGTGTAGTTTTCAATGCAACTTATAACTTTTATCATTGATTACCTATATTTTTGTGTACGCCGAGATATTTCTTATATTATCCTGTACAAATAGACACGCCAACAATAACAAAACCGGTGGTGGTGGGGGGGGTATTGCTTCCAGTTTCACGGAGCAGGACTACACGCAGCTGAGCAACATGTACGCGCGCGACCGCACCGCGCAGACGTTCCTCTCGAACTACATGTACAACGACGTGGCGGTCGTCACCATCAACCCCAACTCCACCGCCGTGTGGAACATCTCGCCGCCGGAGCTCGACCGGCTCGAGCGGGAGGCGCTCTCCAGTAAGTCGTGCTTTGCGTCTATATGGATGTTATACAGCAGATTATTTTCCCATTAAGAGCTTCCACTGCGTGCGCTGTGATTTAGCGTGAGCCCAAATTTACTATTTCACGCGGACAAAGTCGCGGGCGGAAACTTGTTTTATATATAAACTGACTTTGCCGAATTGGTCTAAGGAAATTTCGCACAGTTCTGTTAGCATGGGATTTTTCAGGGTACAACGTATTTCATGACCTTTCTCAGGTCTCAAACTATCTTTGTACCAAATATCATCCACATCGGTTCAATAGGTTATGTATGAAGAAGAGATAGACGGATAGGATTCCTTTCACATTTATAATATTAGTAGGGTTTCGCTGATCGTTTGGTTCCACTCAGGTAGTGAGGTTTTTTTTCGTTGTCTTTCAAATTACACGCTTTATATAGTAGCTAATCCCAGTCAATCAATCCAAAAACCACTTAGGCCATTCTTGAGTTATAAGTGGTGTAATTAATATGTTCAAACATTATCACACAGGGAAACATCTAAACCGGTGGACATATAAATTTCTGTTCTTTTCAGATGCATCACTTTCCGTGAAATTCACATACGTTATAACACATCCGAGTAATAATCCGCAAAATCCGCCAACCATAGAGAATAATCGAGAAGTACCGCTGGAGGCATTCATTAATGGAAAGAGAAATCCCGAAAGAGATACTTTACTTAATTTATTGGCAGGCACGGCGCGTCCGGACGTTTGGTGAGATTTATATATTATATATACTCCATGTATCTGCTTATACTTTATATTATATAATAATAAGATGGGCACTTTTTCTGCAACTCAACGTCAAGCGCCTATTTTGTGTGGTAGGTATCACACAAAATAGGCGCTTTTTTATATAGATTAAGTATTCCTTATATAATCCTATAAATTGGTTTGAAAAAAATGGTAGAAACATTTTCCCCCTATATAACTAATACTATTACTAGTACCAACAGTATATTATAAAAAGGTAAAGTTTATAAGTGCAATAGTATAATATCCTATGATAGAATAGAAAGTAAATTCAATTATTTAGTAAATAAGATGTAAAATTTTTGTTTGTTTTCTTTGTTTTAGGTTGAACGTTAAACATCTATTCCCAAAGTTCGTAAAAGTGTTTAATAAAGGAACTACAAAAGCCGCTTTTCAATTGATGCCTCCTGGTCCTGATGGATGTAAGAAATAAAATTCATGGTTACGAAAATGTTTAATTAAATTTTCAACTCCAATAAAGACTATTATTGAAACACGGTTTGATTGAGCACTTGCCTAAATTGACAGAATAAAATGTGAAAAGTGTTAAGTATTTGTTGGTTGCGTTGAAAGATGAGAATTATTTTAAGAACACAAATTTAATAATTTTTTTACAGATGATGAAGCGAAGTCTTATAGAGACGTAAAATTACGATTAGAAAGAGACAGAAATTCTAGCTACTGGAGAGTCCACGAATCATGCGACGAAAGGGTAAATTTTTAATTCAAATGTACTATTACTGAATCCAATGCTATTATCGAACATTTGACATAAAACTCTTGTGTATGCATTATAAAAAAGATTACACTCTCTTACAAGATTTTTATCAATATTTTCAAAACAAATCTAAAACATCTCAAAATTTCGCGTTAATATCGAAAGATTACCTTAAGCGTATGTTTCATTAAGTACAAATTTCACTGCAACATCGTTTCAGGATCCGCTCGCACCGATACCGATGAACAACTGCGACATGCTGGTCATGTACACGTTCAACGATAAACTGTTTCCAGAAACGCTTAACTTCATATCAGGAGGCGGGTAAGTTCAATTTTTACCTGTAGCTATCCAGTTTATAGCTACTCTCATAGAGATTGTATGTTAATAAAGCCAACAATTTTTTTGCTAATTTCTACTATGTATAAATATATATACACACATAATTTCATCGTTTTAGTATAACAATATGAAATCATGATTAATTTGTACTGTATGATTTCATTGAAGAAAGTATAGCCAGTAGCTCTTGACTTTTCAATTATCATCTAGAGAATAATACATCAGTCAGGCATATTTTCACGTTACTGGATTCGCGTGGTTGTTAATAATCGTATATCCGCTCGTCAAATGAAATTTCCTCATGTGCCTAAAACTAAATTTCAGTATCATCGGTCTGTACACGACATTTGTGTTCCTGGCGTCCCGTGTCCTGCGCGGCTTCTTCTCTGGCATCTACACAAAGATCATGTTCGACGATCTGCCCAATGTGGATCGGGTGCTACAACTCTGCCTCGACATATACTTGGTAAGTAATATATATTTTTACATAGGGTATACAAAAATTGTATTTATATGCCAGCTTTCCATACTAAAATCAGTATCTGTTATTTAGCGTTCTAAATTTACCAAGATAACATTATGAATAGTACTTTATTATGGAACTCTTTCAGTAATTAATGAATTGTTGATTAACGATTGTTATAATTTCATTTAAAGGTTCGCGAAGCACTCGAGTTGACATTGGAAGAGGACCTCTTCGCCAAATTAGTGTTCTTGTATCGATCTCCTGAAACTATGATAAAATGGAGTCGACCTAAGGAAGAAGATAGTCAGGAACAAAGAGCTCTTCCCGCCCCACAGTAATTTTACCAAAAGATGACTAAGAGCAAAATATTAATAAATTCTATATTTGTAATACTTATCAAACGTCCCACTGTGTGCATAAATGAAATGGATCATTCTTGTTATTGACATGAACAAATTATGTATAGTTTTCACATGAATTTAACATCACTAAAGGCTATACATTCAGACTACAATAATATGACCGTTCAATCGTCTTCTGTATGTTCCAAAGAACACATTTGATATTTTTATAGATTTTTAGGATAATTTTTAACTTCTACACACCTAACACGGTGCAGTTGGCAGTTAGCGTCTGAATCGTACTGCCTAAATAATAACATAATAACGTCCTTTGTTTTATTTATTCATATCAATCAAATATAATTAAAGTAAAAAGCGTTGTACAGCAATGAAATATTTATTGGTGCTTCTTTCTTTACAAAATATTTAATGCTACATGCAAATATAAAAAAAGTTATTGTTCATTTACTTTACTTTCATACTCGTTATAAGACAACACAAGTTTTAGCACTTTCATATAGTACTTAATTTAGCTTCTTAGAAGTACACGCTCTCTTTAAACATACCTTATATATTTTAAGAATTATCACTGACTTTTAAGATTCTATCTGCGATTATTCGTTACATTGTAAATAATCTTTTATAGCTGCCTTTTAAAAAATAACTCAATATGTGATGTCAGATAACATAAAATACTAAATATTGTTATACAAATTCTACATATATGTATGTATATTCGTTTTGTTGCATCAATTGTAATTTATTATGTTAAATTTTTAATGTTATCATGATTTTCTTATGAAACAGCTACCTTACCAAACTTTACCTCACATATTTAGTAGGTATTTATGAAATGTTAATGATATGAAATGTTTATTAATTTTGCAAGTCATAAATTTACCAGTACAAGAGGCATGAATGTACATTTTTTATTGTAACTGTTGTATTTAAGCTGCATTTAATGTTGTGGTTTGTGATAATAAAAGTTCTTTAAAATGTTATTAGATTTTTTTATTTATTTCTCATCAAAAACATTATTCTTAATTCTACTGTAACATTTAAGCAATAACCATCAGCCGTGGTGCAATGTTCATTGACATTAACTCTTGGAATAAAAGTTTTGCAGCATATGGAAGTCTAACTTGGGAAATCTGAGTTTTGTTTTTGCATCCTTTGCATTCAAATGTATTATTTCGAAGATTAGCAATTGCAATTAAACCACAAAAATTGCAAACATGAATTCTGTATGGATCGGATACTTCGAATAGACGCTCTCTTAGAAATTGTGCTGCGCCGTGAGCGATTTGGCAGTCACGTTCCATTTCACCAAAACGAAGACCTCCGTCTCTCGCCCTACCCTCCATAGGTTGTCGGACCAAAATTTGCACTGGTCCTCTAGCTCTTGAGTGAATTTTATCGTCTACCATGTGCTTTAGACGTTGATAATATGTAGGACCCAAGAAAACTTGAGCATTTATCTTTCTTCCAGTGTGACCATTGTACATAACTTCATTACCACGTAGATGATAGCCATATTCTTGCAATAATGAAGAAATTTTTTGCACATTTACAGCATCGTTAAATGGCGTGGCATCACCGATCTCACCTTTATTTGATGATACCTTTCCTTGAATACACTCGATCAAGTGACCAATGGTCATACGAGATGGAATGGCGTGAGGATTGATAATGATATCGGGAGTTAAACCTTCACAAGTAAAGGGCATATCTTCTTGTCTGTACTGTATACCGCAAGTACCCTTTTGACCGTGGCGAGAAGCAAATTTATCGCCAATTTGAGGTATACGTACAGATCTCACTCGTATTTTACAGAATTTGTAGCCCTCACTATTTAGTGTTAGCATGACTTGATCAACAATACCAGTTTCACTATTACGCAAGAACGTTGAAGCATCACGTTTTGTATAGCGTTTAGTTGTTCCTTCTAATTCATCATCATTTTCGGGTAAAGTAATTGTTTTTCCTATAACTACATCATCCCCTGAAACTCTTATACCAGGAGCAATAATTCCGTCATCATCTAACTTATCATACAAAGCATTTCTCATTCCTTGACAAGTTTGTCTAGTCGGTTTTTCGAATTGCTCTTCCTGGTCCCCTATTCTTTTTGATTCTGAATCTTTGTAAGATCGGTAGAAAACGGATCTAAAGAACCCTCTTTCAACAGCAGAAGCATTTAAAATGACACTATCTTCTTGGTTGTATCCCGTATAACATAAGATTGCAACAATAGAATTAATTCCGGCAGGCAATTCTCTAAAACGCAAATATTCCATAGATCTTGTTGTTACTAATGGTTTGTGAGGGTAGTACAATACATGAGCTAAGGTGTCCATTCTCACATGGAAATTGGTAATATAAACACCCATAGCTTGTTTACCCATAGCACTTTGGTAAGTATTTCTTGGGCTTTGGTTATGATCTGGAAATGGAATAATTGATGCACAAACTCCTAAAATCATTGCTGGATGAATTTCACAATGAGTATAGGTAGTACAGTAGGCATATTCCTTTACTTGAGCAAGATCATCAGGACTCATTGCAATCATAACAGTCTCTTCTTCCAAAGTATCAATGTATTCAACAACACCACTGGCTACTAAGTTTTGCCAACCATAATTGTTATAATCCCTTTCTTTGAGTTGATCTATATGTTTTTTCTTTAGCAGTAATGCTCCATTCTCTACAATCAGCAGGGGACGGCAAATTCTGCCTGCATCGGTGTATATTCTAATTTCTCTATCCCTAATATCACGAATCATACTTACTTCAGACACAATAATATCCATTTGACGTCTCAGCTTTCTTAAAGTTGCCATCAACTGTTCCGGATCTCTGTGAATTCCAACCCAACAACCATTTACAAATATTTTTGTAGCATCTGCAATCGCTGATGGTGCTATTTCTTCCAAATTTTCCATAGACCATTCCTCCAAGAACTCTAAAATTGGCGAAGGTTGACTTCCAACAGAAATGTAAGCCATAAGAGCCAAATTCTTTACTAATCCGACAGCAGCACCTTCTGGGGTTTCAGCTGGACATATCATTCCCCAAAGGGTGTTATGAAGCTGGCGAGGCTTAGCTAATTTACCATCACGTCCAATGGGCGAATTAACACGCCGCAAATGTGAGAGTGTTGAAGCAAATGTTAAACGATTCAATACTTGTGACACTCCAGCTCTTGCTTGATGAGCCTTTTTCTGATCTCCCCAATTTCCAGTAGCCAATGAGTATCTTAAGCCATCAGTGATAATTTTTGTTTTAATAGCTAATTCAAGATTGAAATCTTTTCCTTTGTCAATAAATTTCTGGGCATACATCCGCACTTCTTTAAGTAGATTCTTAAATAACCCTCGAAAAAGGAAAGCCAACAGGGGACCTGCAAGATCTAATCTCTTATTTCCATAGTGATCTCTGTCATCTAACTCACGGCGACCTAATGCAGCCAAGAGCAATCTATGCACCATATACCCTAAGAAATAAGCCTTCTTTGTTTCACAGAAATCGGACACACCAACATGAGGCAACATTTCTTTTTGTAAAATTTCCCTGGCATATTTTATACGCCTTTCCTTAGTAACACCAGGTCTTGCACCTCTTGCCCCAATAAAGTTAAGAGCCACATTCTGTTCCTGTATAACAAAAGCTTCATCCAAAGAGGGCTTCACCATTTCCATCATTTCAGGATCATCAAAGTCATAAATAATATGTTCCAATATATCCCTATCAGCTACGAATCCAAGTGCTCGAAATACAATCATTATGGGTATCTCCTGTTTAATGTAGGGTACAATGGCAACAATTCTTTGTCCAATAGCAGATTTTTTAATGCTTTGCCCACCGCGAGCCATCATGTTAACCCAAAGAGTTGATGTTGGTCTTGAGCTGTGTTCGAGGCAGGAACGAATTTCAGTTTTGTAAGCATATTTACCATCTTTCATACTAAATACATAAACAGTATTTGTTGCCATTTTTTCTTGAGCAATCAACACTTTCTCTGATCCATTAATAATAAAATAACCACCAGGGTCAAGTGGGCACTCATTCAATTCAGTTAAATCTCTGTCAGTAAGATTACTCAGCAGGCAGTATGTGGACCTTAACATGATGGGGATTTTACCAATAAACGTTTTTTGGTGCTGAGTTTCAATTGGATCTTCATTTTCTTTAACAATAGTTTTAGTAATATCAACATACAATGGAGCAGAATAAGTTAAATTACGCAAACGTGCTTCATTAGGCATCATAGGCGATGGAGCACCATCTTTTTCCCAATGGGTTGGTTTTGAAAGATAAATCTGATCAAACTTTAAATGATACTTGGGAGGTGTTTCGATTTCACCGGATGAATGTTGTGCTTCTGCTTGAAGTTCAATAGGTGGAGAATCTTCAACAATACGTTGCACGGACATCTGAATAAATTCATCAAAACTATCTAACTGTTGTCTAACTAAACCTTTCTCGTCAAAATAGGCATTGATGACAATCCAACAAGCTTCTTGCCAGAGCTCCGATGATATTTCTTCCACATCTTCTTCCTCATATTGATCATCTTCAGTGTCATACATGGTGGTTTTAAGTAACCACAATAACACTAAGTTATAATTGACGCTGTGGCGAAGTACAAAATAAAATGGCGACGCTTATGAACACGACAGCCAGCAGCGTAGTGCAAAAACCGCTGGGCGGCGGGTGACAGCCTAGAGTTTGACGCATAGATGGCCAAGAACAAAAATGTCAAAATGACGTCCTATGGCATTACATTAATTTTTAAATAGTTAGGTACAATAAAAATTTGTTGATAGGACACCACCAATAATTTCTGAATAAAACAGCCTAAAATCACTTTTTCTTATCAACTCCTCCTGAGTGCATACTATGAATTTAAAAATAAAATAAAGATAACCCAATCATAGTTGCAATTGAAATAGGAAATTTAGTTACGAGTGTTAAGCTGAGTGTTTACCAATAAAACTAAATAGCAGAAAGTTATGTAGTGTCCAATTTGTATTTATGAATTCTGTACATGTACAGAGTACTGATATAAAATGAAGTCCCTTGGCGAAAGTATTAACTAAATGTGATTAAAAAAAAAAGAACGTTTTGCCAACTCATGATTAAAAACTTGTCCCCTATAGAAAAATAAGGACTTCGATTAAAAGAAAATTGTCATGGAATTCACAGTTCGCACATCACTTTTTACTAACGTCACTATGAGTGTTAAATAACTTACAAAACACTTTTTTGCCTTTTTCACCGTTTTACTTCTTTTTTGTCACTCAATAAATCAGTTTTTTCCAACCAGT
>NC_052102.1:3424950-3431002 GCF_012273895.1 Zerene cesonia | reverse complement strand
ATTAAATAATTAAACAAGTAAATAAGCTTTACTAATTCAAGACTATACCGATTTAAATAGGTTTGGTAGACTCTTGAAGTTGTACCTTAAATAGATACGTAAATATTTGTGTGTATTAGAGACAAACATTATGAGATGAGATAAGAAGAGATTCTCATTTTGTAAAATGAGAGGTGAATAGCACAGAATTTATGTAAATATTAATATTATATAAATATATAAATAGCTCTATATACCTTTAATAAGAAAACACTGGCGAATATATCCTCCATTTTGAGCCAGTCCATGAGAGTCATGGACGTATCAGTCCATATCCAGTCCATGAGCGTACGTAGTTCGAATAAGAATGGAACCGCCATAAATCTAAATAATAAAATAAAATGGATTATAATCCTTACAAATCCTGTAAGCCCACACTAGTAAGACTATTAATTGTATTATAGTTTATGTAATGAGAGTTACAATTCAGTTTCATATGAATTATTATTTATCTGTATTTTCATACATGGCGGAAAAATCTATACACTTACCCTCTGAAGCAGATCATATTCAAGAAGTTATAGGATTTGCAGAGGAAATTTCCAATGATCCTTCTTGGGTATCCGCATCGGATCTGATATGCCGAAAGCAGTAAATAAACGCTCTTCACCATGTACCACATGGGGGGAGGGAGCAGCGTGTTGAATGTTCTGGAATATTTTAATATTATTATTGTTTTTTCATACTTTTAATAGGTACTTTAGACAAATAATGGATCTGTATTTTCATGACCAGTTATTTATTATTGTTTTTATTATACAATTACAATATTAACATTCGTTTATCATGATATTGTTATATCACAAAAATGTATTAAAACATTCATAAGAATCAATTACCTTTCGGTTATAAAAGGCAGGACAAAGAACATCCATATGTGAACGCCAATTATCAATGCATATTGGAACAATATTTTTCCGAGCATGAACTTGCGCAGGTACAGTGCTCGGTCGATGATGATCAAGGCGAATTGTAATATCAACATCACTAAGAACGGTATGGGCACTTTGTTCTCTTCGAAATAGGCTTGGACGCCGCCGTCGCCTTGATGTGTCTGAAATAACGATTTTTATTTACATTCCCTCATTCAACATATGTTTTAAGTTGTAAATTTATCACTCCTACCCGTTGAAGTTTGCCAATAATATAACCCAAACCTGTTAGTGATTTTAAAGAGTACATACTACGAACGTATTAATACTCAGATACAGCCACGAATGAGTAAGCGTATAATAGAATGTAAAGACTCAAAATATTGTGTACAGGTAAAATGAGCAATTTTCAGACAATTCCTATAGCACTCTCACCCCAAAAGCAGCGAATCCAAAGATGACGACGAGAAAATTGAAGAAATCGCATAGGAACATGTACGCGTACACGTCGGCCGTGACGCGCGCGCCCGGCGCCAACATGCGCTGGAAGAAGCGCTGCGTCGGGCTCAGGTAGCGTTTTATTCTGTAATAAAAAATACCCCATTTTAGTACAAAGGTTTTGTTAATTAGTTTTATTAGTTCAGTTTCGTAGCCTCTATCTCTGTGAGAAAGGTAATTCCTAGCTAAAAAAATTAAAATAATAAAAATATGAAGAAGTTAACTTACGACAACAGTATCACATTGGGATAGTGCTGATATGTATCTTCCAGTGTTGTGTTGACGGTAATTATTGGTTCTTCATCATCATTTACCCTAAAATAATACAGACATTAAAAGCCACCATAAAGAGGACTAGATGTGGTTTTATTAGAATTAAATTGAAATGGATCATTATTTCTATTAAAATCAAATAAGATTTATAGCAGCCATAACACACACTGTAAAATTCTAATCAATTAATTTTTTTTTAAAAATAATCAACGTTAATGTAAATTGATACAAAAATCTACTACGAAAATTCACCAATTTTATTTGAAATCGGTTATATTACACCTTTCCTATTAAATTAATACTGTTTGATGAGATTGACATTACCCGTACTCATCTGGTTCTTTAGAGGGTCCAGGTTCGTCGTGACGTTCTTCTAGTTGCGGCAAATTGCTTGTATCGTTCGTTGCCAACACACCGTTTGAACTGGATCCATTTGCGCTGTGAAAGAATATAATCTTAGGTTTTCTTTCCATAAAACTACTATTAAATACCTTATATCCACTACTATTAAATACCTTAACTCTATCTGTATTTATTCTACATATATAAACTATAATTCATTATTATTTATTTCACAAACTACACTAACTTCTGAAACCACAAAGTAGATTTGATTACGTGGGCAAAGTGTTGATAAGCTCTAATGGTTATGCTAAATGTTATGGACATTTGGCTCAAATGAGTACATGAATTTTCGGCATATTAAAGGTAACAAATTATAGTATAATTCCGTTATTTTCAACCGATTTCCGAAAGAAGAGGTTAGCAATTCGACTAATAATTTTTATTCCATGTAAACTTTTACTGAATGAACCGATTTTTTATATTTTTTTTAATTCGAAAGCTGATGCCTCCCACGTGGTCCCATTAAAATTTGGTCTAGTTCTGACAATTTGAAGGCGGTTTATTTTTTGCTACAAATAATTATTTGTTAGAATAATAGAGTAATATACGTCTACAATACACAAGATTACAAAATAGATTTTAATTTATTACGTGTAGATTGACGTTCTGTCTGTGCTCTTCAACATCATAGTGCGCCGCCGCCCCACACCTCTGTCTGTCCGTACACACATCGTTTATTCTCACTCTTTACTTTCAAAAATATTATTTATATACTATGATCATTGCATATATCGCTATCATTGAACAATTGATGTTATTAATAAATTAATTTATAAAGCTAAATAAAATAAAAAGAACCAAGTGATGTTTAGTTTCGGCCTTTGTACAATATAACTTCAAACTTTTAATTGAATCTATCTCTAAGTTTTTTTTATTTTAAAGAAGAAATTATATGTTTTATTTTTCATTGTTTATTTATAAATTTTTACGAAAACCCCTTCACTATTTTATAAACCTCTAAAACCAATTTTCCGACCGCAAACCAAAATTACAAGAAGAGATAGTAATATAACTCACGGGCCGATCCTCTCGTGCATTTGCACGTACTTGCGGCCCACCTCCGCGCCGCGCCCCTCTACCAGCATCTGCGTGTCTTCGGCCGTGAGCGGATAGTCCCTGTCCTCTTGCAGTTCCACCTCGGGGCTGGATTCCTTCCATAGCCCTAGTGATTTTAACATGAACCTGCGAAATTGAGATTGTCAGGTATATTATGACTTTATTAAGGAGCTTTAGCTGCGCCCCGCGGTTCCACCCGCGTAAGTCTGTATCATGTAGGAATATTGGGATAAAAAGTTGCCTATATGTTATTCCAGTTGTCCCGCTGTCTATATACCAAATTTATTTGCAATCGGTTCAGTAGTTTTTTTAGTAGGATAGGAAGTAGGATTAGTAGGATGCAATTTGCAGATGGTTTTATGAAAATTATGTTCATAGTTTTAAGGAACATACCGAAACATAATAACGTACCTAAAAATAATTATGTATTAAACATGTCGATGTAATGTGGTATGAATATGGACTAATGATATCATCTATAATTAGATAACTTGTTCTAATTCTAACTATGTATAATTTGTATTGTTTGTATTTTGAAGAAAATAGTCATACTTAAGATTCTACATAAATAGAATGTAAAACACACCTGTGTAAAAAGATAATAAGCAGTAACAATAGATCGTACAACGCATAATTGTATTTCCTTTCAATGCCTATAATTCTCGGCGCTGTGAAAGGCATGTTGGCTGGTATCGCCTTTTGGTTCCAAGGCAAGATTTCAAATTGGAACATGCTTTTTATCAATACTATGACCTAAAACAAAACGAATGTGTATGTTTAGTAAATGTATTATATATACATTTTAAAGAGATTATATAAATTACAAAAGGTTACCTCAGTGTAAGCGATGAGAGTGACCCAAAATGTTTTAGTTGGTCTGGGTATTGTTAAGGTTCCCCACAAGAAGACCATCAATGGTAATGGAATGGACAATATTGTAGCTGATTGTATCTGTAAGATAAAATAAAATACCAATAAATCTCTCTGCAAAAGTACAATAGTTAAAAAATATACACATAAGTTTAATTAATATATAATTTATGTTTTCCTTTAAAATATAAAAATAATTTGCATATCTATCAATTGTTTTGACATTACACCTGATTTATAAACACCATGATGTAGCACACGATGTCTGTATGCGCCAGTACTGCATACCAGAGAGCATATCCGAGGTGTACCAACGGAGACTTGTCTTGTTTGAACATTGAGTCGTCTTGTTCTTCCAACGTCGTGATGTCTTTACTGTAATCGATTAGTTTTTGTGAGTAGAACGTAATCCTGTACCAACTATTTACAAAATATGTACAAAGATTTTTTGTGTACTAAAAGGTGACACAGACAATACGAAATAGACACATTTACAGCACTTCTTTGTTGTATAATGCTGTAAGAAATTTATAGTAAAGAATAGGGTAAACCGTAAAGTGCAGAAAAGCAGATAATACATTCAAAGTAATATTTTTTTAAAGGAAAGTTTCCTGCTAAGAGGTTTATTAAAAGGTTTGTAGTAGATAAAAAGAAGAAGAAAAAGGAGTCAAATTTTTTACACGATTTTTTTTTCATCGTATATTGTAATTATGCTGAAACGACAACTTGCATGACAAAATATACCAAACTTACCTTTAGGTGTTTATGTGAAATGCTTAAGCTACACCGACGTTATAAAAGATGAGAATAGATAAAAGTGGAATTATAAAACAACCAGCAAGCGACGACGAAAAACACCAAATGGAAAGTGTACTGTATTATTATTTACATTATTTGATCGAAATTACCGTTGGATTAATATCTAACTATATCATAGGAACTTTAATTTTTTCAGACACCAATTCTTCTTCTGCCAGTCAAAAATCAACTTCTCAATAAGATATTCCCGTTCGTTACAGATAAAGAAACTGTCAAAAGTGCATTATTAGGTAACATGATAGCCATGCTACGTAATACTGCCCTCAGCGAGTGGTGATACCAGGTCTTAGTAGAACCGAGTCATCATCAGTGAACAAGTACACTTTCCAAGCAGCCAATAACCTTTCAGTGGTCTGTAAGCTAAACGCGCTCTCGTGTTCGGACGTGTCGTCATCCGACGGTGGGGAGGGCGAGCGCGGCGGGCTCGCGTCCAGCCCGCGCTCCATACTCGGCGCCAGTATGCGGATCTCCGGCACGCTTATCTCACTTAACTTACGGCTGGAAACACGCCCGCTTGGTTACCGCTACCGCTATGTTACTAGCGGTACACCTCGCTAATACCGCAGCGAAACTTTACGTGGATTAAAGGACGGTCAAATTAATTTATGTATATAAAATAGGAACGATAAATGAAAACTCAACGTTACGAATGAAACCGTCGTCAATAGTTCTTTGGTTTATTATACCTAATGACCAATATAGAGACTTTGTGCTTTAAAAAATGCATTAATTTTCTTGATACAAAACAATTTAAGTATCATAACAGGGTGGCTCTTTGAAACTTTCACACTAAGGACTAATCTAATGGATAATGAAAAAAATACATACAAAATTTTATGAAATGTCTTTGAACATTTTGAATTACATTTAACGCAAAACAGATGACAGCTTAAATATTTTATTACGTACCTGTAAGTTTTATGTAATAATAATCAATTATGTTACATAATTTTTGATGTCACAAAATAAAATTCTTAATACTGTTGTTAATACGCACCCCATATCCTCCATCGGTATTAGCAAATTATTTCTAGAAATATCCGAATCTCTACAATGCAGCATGCAAAATAAATCACTACTTACTACTTGAACTAAATCTATATCTATCTATATTACTACTTAGCATTTACATGCATGTAGTATGGATCTACTTAGTCTGGCCATAAATACTGTTACACTTAATTATAAAAAAATATTACATTTGAATTTCGAATCTGTCA
>NC_052102.1:3405235-3423950 GCF_012273895.1 Zerene cesonia | reverse complement strand
TAAATGTTATTTGCAGTTAACAATTTTCTTTTTTCTTTATTACAATATTTATGGCAAGACTAGGTATATACTAAATTTTTACTATTTTTATTTGACCAATTACAAAATTCATTATAAAAAGCATGTAAGCTCTTCGAAAGAAGCGCCAAATAATACTCTTTTGTCTTTGGCCAAGTCTCTAAATTGTTAATAAACTACTCACTGGTGTATGAGTGAGTCTGGCAATGGTTCCCAAATCATCTGTGATCCTTCTCGTATTCCAATGCCGAAACCTTCTTTCTCCTGCAATTGTTAAAATGAAAATAGACGTAAGCATTTTAACTGTAAATTTTACTTTTGCGTAAAAAATCGATATAAAATATTGGGTGCATTATAACGGTGTCTATTTTAATGTCTGTTAATTAAATATATTTTAATTGTTAAAATCTATATTTTAAAGTGTTCATCATCAGGAATTAAAGGAATTTACTAGGTTTCAAGATACGTATTTAGATAAAAGTTTATTCATCAGATGTCCTGTCCTTATAATGGTATCATACCTTCAGTATTTTCTTTTCAATAGAAAGAGTTCGAGAAACATATCGGTAGTTGCGTGAATACTTCATTAGATGTCGAGTTAGTGAAACGAGGATACTCGATATAAAAGCGCTCACTGTATCCAGAAGGCCCTTCAATTTGTCCATCCATGTTTCGTTTTCTGGTGAATTTAAATGAAACATATTACTAAACTTTACATATAATAATGCATGATATTAACTCTTGAGTCCTGCTTCAATCTTATATCTTTAAACAAGCAATTCTTGTATATATATATATAATTGGAATCTCGGAATCGGCTCCAACGATTTTCATGAAATTTAGTATATACGGGGTTTCGGGGGTGATAAATCGATCTAGCTAGGAATCTTTTTTAGAAAATGTCATATTCTTGTTTTATTCGTGTTTTATCGACTAAAACTTTTTTAACAAATAGGAGGCGTTTCTGTCGGTAAGATCGAAAAATATTATTCATATTTCATAATTTTATTAGTATGTAATTCGTACTTAAATATAATTTACAAAAAACACAATTTATAAAATAACAAAAAAAAAAATACCGAGCAAAGCCCGGTCATCCAGGCACTGTTAATTTATTGGATGAAATTTACTAAAATTATTAATAAACATATTTGGCATTTGATTAGGGTAATTAATGTCTTTAGATTTTTTTTTTGTAATAATTAAAAGATCATTTGCTCACCAGGTAATGGAGCGTAATCATCCAGTTCTGAAGAAGGTCCGGGTCGTTCTCGCATCGTTATGTCCTCTTCATCCTGCGTTCCGTCCGCGCGGGACGAATGCGGACGCATCTACGTAATTGTATTATTTATTTTTAATAAAAAATAGATGTAATTTAATGACGATTGCAAATAATGTTACAGGGTAAAATAAGAAAGGTAAAAAAGTAGGAAAGGAAACGTGAAATAAGAACTGCAAATAAAGAATAATTATATAAATAAATGTATAAATACTTAAAAACGAGAATAAAATTGATTGTTAAAATATAGTAAATACCTTACATAAAACTGAAACCAAATATAACATAAAATATTGGTACGTGTTAAGCAGAGAATAGTTTTGATACTTTTTTATATTAAAGTATTATTCAATCGACATAAATATGTTATTAATGTAGAAAATAATATTTAGAGTCAAATTGAAAATCGACATCTATTATTTTGAAAAAGAAAACAAAATCAACACAATAAAATAACTCAATCGTATAAAATATATCCCAACACAAAATATCGAAAGCTTTTAGACATGCAAAATAAGCAACATAAAACATAAAACTTACCCTTACGTTCATCGTTATTGTACCGTAAATTATATGTATAAAAAAAAATTGAGGCTGAGCATATGAACCTAATCCAATATAACACTCCGAAATCGAATTTCAAATATCGAAATATAATATCCTTTAAAGATAAATCTTCATTCAATATATCGCAAACCAATATAAAATTCATTGCCAAAAAATGTAGCCATAATGTTGGAATTAATTTCGACTAAAAGTTTCCGAAAAAGGCCGCACAAATTTAGAATTTAGTGTTACCTGATACGACATAGGGTGCGCGGGCAACGACGCACGCCGGCTCGTCCTGAGCGCGGGCATGGACGCGCGCCTGAGCGACACGGCGCGCCGCACGTCCGTCTTTATCGCCGTCGACAGCAACTATACCCATACCAACATGTACCCAACCCACTGTGCAATAACCCGCTTTACCTAGCTTTTCGTGACTTTTACCGTCGACTTATATCGTTTATGAACGTTGAGATTCTAAGGTGGGCTGTAGACCGGAATATTGTATTGAGATATAATTATCCAGGAAATCGAAATATTTAATGTGAAAAGTTCCGAAACGCAGTAGTAACCTCGCGACATAAGAAGAAGATGAGTACTGTAATTGTTAGCTAATCTACGATTTAAATCACATTAATGAGAACTGACATATAAAACTAAATTATTTTCTAATGTTTGTTTAGTAGGTTCATGGATTGGTTTTAGTTATGGTTTTCGAAATATAAAAGCTACCGAGGATATTATTGAAAGAAAACAGAAATTAGACAATATTCTGGTCTAAAAGCCAACCAAGGCCATCACGAAAAACTGGACAAATAATTCTGTAGATACTATATTATTGCAAGGCGCACATGTTAGTCACCACAGGCCCATTTTGGTACAAAAGCACACTTATATCCCCATCACCCTTTATATGACTAATTACAATAAATGTACATGCTAACTTTCCTTATAACACTCACCACATAACTATAATGTCATGCTCAATTTGCAACATTATCTGCTTTTACAAAGAAAACCCAAGTAACTTGACAATCACAGTTTAAATTGATGTGGTATAGCAAATGTATCGAAGTTGTTACCTTGCCGATACCCATCTCCTTGGGTTCGTCTTCGTCTGTACTTGATTCTTCTTCCTTAAGATGAACATCGAAGTCGTCAAATTCATCGAACATGTAGTAGTCACCAGAGCGTACAGCTGTATATTAAAATTTCTTTTAACATCTAAATTTTTTCCGTAATCAACTCGTGAAGCAAAAAAGGCGAAGCTATTTACACATATTATACGATATTGTTAAATAACATGACAAACTTGTGAATATTGCAATAAAAAGTTTAAGTGAATTATACATTCACGGCAGTATTACTATATTTTTGCACCCTCCGACAAAATATGTTTACATTAAATATATTAAAAATGAGAAAATCATGTTAAACTTCAGTGAAATTATCCTTTTTAAATACAGAATTAATTTAGACTACATTGTAATATATGTATATTTACTTGTGTAGATTACATTATTTACTGAAAAACATAAAGAAAAAGAAATAGCGTGCAAAACCAGTTAAAACCGTGCAATTAAGCAAACATGCATCTAGCATCTAGTGAATATGGTAAATTTAAATTTTTCAAGTGTTTATAAATCCCCAAAAACAAATTGAAAGGCACGATTCAACAATTTTAATTCCTTCACGATGCAACTTGCCTAAATACCATCACCGCTAAGCTGCGAACACAAGTGGTTAGTAACGCAAAGACAATGTTAGGCGATGGAAACTTCGAGACAACGTTACCCTTCTGATGGCTGGCGGGCGGCTTATACGGCGGCCTCACACGCGCTACAAACAAAGACAAAACTCAACACCACTCTCACACCTTTGGAAGCTTAGCGGATTAGCTTTGGGCTCTCAACACATTCTCGGACACGGTTAAGTAGAATCTCACCCAGACGAGGACAACTGTTATTGACTGAAGCTTTTAATTTTGGATTAAAACAAGTATCGGTGTGATATTGATCATTTGATGGAACTTAGAACATAGACCAAAGTTAAAAAGGAATATTTTTTGTTAATGTCTCCACAGAACCCAGACAGAAAAGTTTAGTATCTCGCCGTACGTTCTATTTAACCGGATTATATTTCCGTAACCGCGTATGGACTGTACCTTCGTGTCTCTTTGTGTATAAACGTCGAGAAGACCCACCGTGGCTTCCTACATTACACATAAAACATTTTAGGTAAAATAACAGTAAATTGCTTTACATATATATACAGGAGTGATTGTGTATTTTCAGTCGCAGTGAATAAACGACTAAAAATAAATCGCTCATAGTTACACGTATGGTGAGAATTTGGTTCCGCGCGGCTCGAGTATGATATAATGGAGGTTCGCTGTAGAACACTCGGGCTCGCAACTGTGTGACGTCGTCGAATGGGAGGGGGAGAGAATACTGGGTAGGATTCCTCCGGGCTTTGGGCGCGAGGGAGGAGTTCTGAAGAAGGCGGAGATTCGAAGGATATGCGACGTGGCTCCAAATAGGCATCGAGAGATACCGTCATTAAAGCGGATGAAGGAGATGGCGGGCCGGGTTGGGCGGCAGGCGCGGGCAGGGCAGGGAGGGGGTGCGGCGGTGGAGACGGGGTGGGGGGCGGAGTGCGGCGGGGGGAGGGGGTGAGGGGCGTGTGGAAGCCACGCGGGGACGCCGGGCTGTCGGGAGTGTGGAAGCCGCGCACCGTTGCGTCTGATTCACCGCGCTCTAGCGGCACTCGGTCCGTTTCCTCTTCTTGTGTTTCTTCTTCATCCTCGTCTATTTTTGTTTGTGTGGTAATAAAATACTCTTAATTTACAAATTACTCAATATTTAATAAAAAAAACTATTGTTTTCTCTTATATATAACGAGACAATTGTTTATGATATCAGTGTTCTACGTAATGTTACAATAATATTACCTGCATCGTGATGCACAGGCTCCTTAGACATAGCACCCTGTATTTTCTTCTGGTTCGCTTTAATTCGTTCCATTTTCACTTTTATTTTTTCGAGTATTTTAATTTCTTGTTCCTCTTGAATCATCATTTGCTTCTGTCGAAGTTCTTCTATCAACTCCGCACCTCTGCAAAAATCATGAAGACAAGCGATGCATTATGAGCATTTTTTAATTTCTTTCGTGACATGAAATAATCATTAATACACTAATAATATCGTATCTAGTATGTATGTAACAGTATTTTAATAATACGTTTCGTTATACATATTATCGGATAACAATGATTATTCTTTTATAAATATTATAACAACCGAACCTGGAAGCCAATACCGTTGTTGCTTTACTTTCATCGATAACCCTGTAGAAGTAGTAGCTGTGGAACAATCTTCGCTGTAGTATGAGAAAGGCGAAACACACTCCATCCCAAGCAAGTCCAATATCTTCTTGAGGCACAGAACAAGCTGTATCCTATAAAAAAAATGTAATATATAATAATGTTTAATACATGTTAATTTCTGCACATTAACATTTAATCATTTAGTCATAGTTCTAGAACATTCATTAATGTGATCTGTCAAGAGACAAAAAGTGTTCATTACAATATTTTGTTTTAACATATATTTCCCCTTGCAACAAGGCAGGAAGATTAAGTGTCAAACGTGGTGACATAAATAACATGGCATACCCGTCGAGCCCGCCTCCTTTAAGTTTTCATATTCCCGTTACTCCACACAACACCACAAATCCATTTCTAGTACTCATAAACTAAACCTAACGAATTTCAAACACACATCAATCACACACATATCACATTTCCATCACCCCAGACAATTCCATTTACCTTGTCATAGTGCATCTTTAGGAACTGCGCGATATTCCCTCCCGCGAACTTGTCCACGCATCCAATACCGAGCAGTTGCACGAGCCAGCACGCGTGCTCTTGCATCACGCGGCTGAACATGCAGCCGGGGATCTGCAGCACCGCCTTGATCACCACCACGCACACGTTGTAACGCACGAGCCATGACCACCTGGATATAAATGCAAAATATATGCTACACCGTTTTGGTGTCTATGTGTGGTGGCAGAGCGATCTGCAAGTTCTAATTTCGTATGATCGCATTGCATCTTCCTTATCTCCTAAAAATGTAACTCTGATGTAGCTTTAATTTTCAGATAATTCTCATTTTATATGCATACATCTCTGTGTAATATTGAATCGTGTTCTTGGCAAGATTTAATGAAGATTAATCGTAGCCATAGTTTTAAAATAAACTTCACATACTGTTAATAAGCATTAATACAAAAAAATGCAAAAAAGGAAATGAGACATTGAAAAGGGATGTATGTGGTTCATGTACTTTATGAACGTTTGAGCTTTAATATAATTTAAATAAAGACGATATAAAATAATCTATGGCAACTATCAACTGTAAAATTTGGTGACGACGAAACAAAAGCAAATCATACCATTGCAATATAGCTTCTTTGGGTCGCAGGTAAAAGTCAGTCCCTTGCCACAAGAAAATAAACGATCCAATCAGATAACCCATAGAGAAGAGGTTCACGCGATTGGTTCCCGTCATGAACATGATCGCTAGTGTCACCCACAGCATGCCTAGGAACACCATCCGCTTGATCACGTCTAACCACGATCTACAAACAAAAATGCTAATAAATATACCAAAACGTGAAGATTTTTTTTTCATTTAAATACAAACAAACTAGCACACAGCGTTCATATATTTCAATGTGGCAACTCACAACGTAAAAAGCATTTTTCAATACATATCTAGGATAGAAAATTAGGACACATTAAAATTTTCCACTCTTACCCAACATAACATAGAAAATCAGGCACAGGATTGACAAAGTTCGGCGTCTCCCAATCCTGGCCTATATCTTCACTATTGGATCCGCCCGGGTAATTATCTCCTTGAGCCTTTTCTATTCTAAAAACTTTCAGTTGCCGGGAAGCGAACATCAGCAGGAAGAAATCGAATATGAGTTTTGCAGCGTGGGGCGGTTCTGCCGTGTATGGAAGGAAGAGCCATGTGCGTACGTGTTTCATTTGCTGAAATTATTTGTAATATTCTAAAGCTTTGTAAATAAAGTTTTTATTTTAAGTTGAACACTTTTGCTAATTTCATATTTGTTAAAGAAGGTTTGGTACTATCTGCTTGATTTGGTAAAAACACACTTTTATTTACTACTTAGTTTGCAAATTTATTTTAACAGCATTAATATAGTTAGCGATTTATTAATATGATGAAAATTGATAAGCTTTACGCTAAAGCAACAGAATCTTACACTGCCGCGAGACTACATGACCTGAAATAATTCTTATTACCTGATCATCTCCTCTCCAAGGATATTGTATACAGAACTGTGGCATAAACCCAACAGCGATCATATATTGCAAAGGTACAAGGAGTGTTATGAGCCCAGTAAAAGCCGGCCATAGATTCGCGAGAGGCTTCCTTCGTAGAGATACAAGTGCTAATAACCACCCGGAATATATAACGGCATATAGGTCCATACGAGAACCTATCACACCCATTAAACATATTAACGTTATCTGAAACAAAATAATTTCAATTAATATTAATAATGTGATGTAATTAATATGAATTTTATGAGAAAAACTTACTTCAACGCCAAATTTATAAAAGCCATAGTTGAATAAATATTTGATATAATGTATCAAATCCCTGTCAGCATCTTTACGGGTCACTTCCGGGAACATCAACTTCTCTTTCATGTGCGGCAGAACTCCCAAATCCCTGTATTTAAATATTAATTAAAATAAATAAAACTCAGTCGAAGTACGTAACGTAGTAGTAGAAAGTAGTAGAATGAAAGCAGTATGTTACATAATTTTCATTCTTCAGTTTCAGACGACTAAAGTCTATCATTAAAAACAAGACAAAACTTCTAATGGATCACTATTTTTCTTGATTCTTAAAATTATATTAATTTAGTTCATAAATATAATAAGTCAATTTCTGCTTTAGTTAAATTGAATCTGAACCTTGTCATTAAAATTGTAATATTGTACGAAAAAAGTCTTCTATTAGCATATTATATTTCATTATAAAAAATAAGGATGAAAAATAATACCTGTGCGTTTGTTGTCGATACATAACCAAGGAGTAGAAAGTGAACATTGCTATTAAAGCGATGTATCCCTTCAACAGAACCACAAGGGGCTTTTCACGTGTCGCCTTGTAGAAGCCAATCCATTCCGCATTGTTGTATGTTGTCGTATTTATTGTACTGTTTTCACCTTCCTATATAATTAATTAGTTATCTCTTAATAGACAAGTCTCTATCATTAATACTTCTATGAATTATGAAATAAAAAAAATATTAGTCAGTCATCATTTTTTTATGGATGATAGGTTCTCATTTCAAGTGTAAATATTTTTGTGTTTTTTTGACTGGGTGAACCGGAACGACTTTGATGATTCTTCTTTTTTATTTAAATGCTGGTTCCTTCCATGTGATCTAGTTACGACATTAATTTTTTTTTATGTCACAGTGGGCAATGGAGTTGTTGGGACGCCTGATGTTAAGCGCAGCCACCGCCCATGAAAATTTGGAGAGGTCCGTTGCAGATTTTACGCTTCTACATATGGATTGCCGACTTTAAATTGGGAAGGAATTAAGAAAGGATTGGCGAGAGAAATAAAGGAAAGGACTGGGAAAGGGATGGAAAAGGTCATGGGCCTCCGACCTCAAAACATTTAAATTATGTTTTGACTTTAATTATTATTTCCCGCACTACAGCTTGGAAGAATTACTTGTTGGAATACAGGTTTCCATTGTTAAATAATACGTTATTAAATAATGATTTTATGTAAATTAAATTATGACAAGTTTTTTAAATATGCAAACACTCACCATAGTGCAATTGACATCAAAGAAGGAATGCTTTATATACTCAATTTGGTAAACCATCTTGGCCATAAGATACACACTTATTAGCGTCGAAATAATAAGAATGCAAAAACGTTGCTTTCTAGAACTCAACAATAGCGCTGGTGAAATTAAAATCATTATTGGTACGTGCATCGCGCAAACCTGAAAAGAAAACAAATGTTAAATTTCTCAATTTACTCCAGTAAAGCTATCACCATTCGAAACTTTTGGTGCTATATAAATATATTAACACTGACTCTAAATATATTCCGTCATTAACTTTAACAGGTATAATCGAAAGCAATTACATAATCTATACTATTATTTACAACATAAGCTGAATTATTTATTCGTTTGAATACACTAATCTCAGGGACTGAAGAACCAATTTAAAAAATTCTTTCACCATGAATATGTTCGTGTTCACCGAGTGCTATATGCTGTATTCGTATAAGGAACGAATCCGTGGCAGACCACTAGTATAGAAATAAAATTTTATCATTGAATAAAAATATTAATTTAGTTCCATCATAAAACCTATAACACCCAAATTTAATAACATATTTGTATTAAACATAACTCACATTAAAAACACATAACAGCATGAGGGAAATAAAGAGGATCTTAATAAGGTGTATATCGAGAAATATGAACGCCTTGTCCGTCCATTGCAACAACAACTCTCTCATTTTGTTGAAGTTAGCTGCGAGCCACGGCCGGAATTTGATCGAACCACGTTCCGTTATTGTGGGCGCGTATGATCGGCTGCGGGAGGGTTTCCTGTGAATATTAATTGTTGTTTAATTTACTGTAAAATTAGATTAATAAATTTTTAAATAAAACATATAATACATACACTTGATATCTATTTTTGACTGAAATTATAAAGATTACACTGTTAGTTCTCAAGTATAAGCAAATGATAATTGAGCCCTGGTAATTCGCTTTATTAGTGAACATTTTACAGGTTTTCTACTATTTATTGACTCTACTATTATTGACACCAACTTTACTAAGAGCAGTTACAATTTTTTGTAATTTTCCCTGAATGTTGCCATCTACGATTCTTACCTGTATATAAGGTATATAACATTAATACCAATTTTTTAATTTCTCTAAATGTTGCCATCTACCATTATTACCTGTATGTAAGGTATATATAACATTATTACCTGTGCATTGATCGTCTGGCCGCAGTGTGTATGGAGGACGTGGCCATAGACTGTTCAACTTCAGTGTCACTCGGCGAGTTAGGTCCTTGGATCTCGCGTTCTTCTTCGTCCGGGAGCGCCGGTAACTGATTGGATTATTTAAAAGAAAATATTGTTAGAAATTAGAATCACATCCGATTATTCATTCATTATAATTAAAGCAAATAATATATTTTGTATTAGAAAGTTTCCATATCTGGTTATTATTTCTAGTTCCTCTTTATCTATAGCAATAAATATAATACGCGATGCTTCAACAATAATTAGCGTGGCCATAATTTCATCCCAATTGCTTTGTATTATGTTTATGAGAGATGGTGTAAAAATGTTAACACTTACATCATCTTTCATTGTGGACTGGACTTGGCTCGGTCTACTGGATCCAGCTTCTCTTACTATGCTATTTGATCTGTCATAAAAAAAAACAATTAAATTTCGAGCTTTTACGGAATATACTGCAATGGAAGTCATTGTATTTCCAATGGAAATAGATAAATATGTGTAGTATATATTTTTCCCTTTATTAAAAGTAAATATAAAGGAAAATAATATTTACATAGTTTTTGGGTCCGATAACTCCATGAAGTCTTTGTGGAAATAATGCACTTGCATTATAGTGATTATCAAGAAAAGCGTTGGTGTTAAAAGTTTCACAAATAAATCAGCTGGGTGATATGTATCAAGACCAAGATCGTGCTGCCTGAAAATAAAAAATAATTTTGCCGTAATGCATAATACATAGACATTTGTAGTAACATGTTGCAAATAGACATAAGAACTAAATCAAATAAATTTAATGATGGCTTTTTCAAGTGACACTATAGATTAAATTGAATTTCTACACAAATGGATTTACTTACAATCTTTCGTTAATCATCAGATATGTTTCAATCATTTTAGAGAAATTGTCAAATTGGTAAACATATATCAGTATAAGATTTATCATAGAGTATATAATCACTGTTATCCAAAATATATACATCAGTCTTCGCCACCAGTACCAACTTATCTGAAATAAAACGTGAAAATTAGTACGTTGCTCATTGCACTAAACATGCTGATATCGGCAAACTTTTTGTTAAATTAAAACTTAAAAATCTTTCAGGCATTGTTAAAAGAGTAAAAAAGGCAAGATCACCTATAACAAAACCACATAACTATAATAAAAAACAAACCAAGAAATAATTACAAGATATCATATTTTCAAAGCATCCCACTTTTGATTATCTACGAAATAAATTTTGACATACTTGGAACATGAGTATAAACCCAAGGAACAGGAACATATAAATGATGCGGAATATCGTCATCCTGTCACCCGTAACGCCAATAACGAACAGCATGATGACGACAACGTAGATCCAATAGCGAGCGCACATCGCACGCAACCACTCGCCCAGCGCACGCAATAGGCGGGACCGGTTTTCGTCTTCGCGTTCTGCTTCCAATACTAAAATGTATATGAAAGTATGTTTAAAAACTTAATATAAAAATTTGTTTTACATTATCTTTATTTATTTAATTTGTTGTCTCATATTCGACACTAATACCGTTTTTGCCTTATCATGTCGACACCAGACTTGACATGGCAATATACAACGATGTTATTGTGTTAATTTTGTAATACAAAAAGTTGGGAAAATTACAGGTAAAAAAGGGTGCATTTGAATTAAAATTACATGTTTTTGGAAAAAAGAATGAATGTGATTTAGAATTATCGTGCATAACATAAACAGTTGGTCTGTGCTCATATGTTTAAATAGTTATAAATAATAATTCAAAATATTAGATAATATACTTTGGTTTTACATAAACATAGTTACCGTGCGCCAGACCTGTTTCGTAGTATTTAAATATATTTTTAATATTTTTTTCTCATATTACTATATATTAAACATTACTATCATTAACATTAATGAGAGCACAGAGAAAATGAAAGCAGCGATGCTTTCTTATAAAATTATTCAAATGATGTTACTAAAACAATCGCCGCACACTATTGACAACAAGATTTTAAATTTGAATTTGGAACAGTTCCCCATACATGATCCCGCCTCTACCCACCACTGGCCGCAGTGGAGACAGTGAGCTGCAGCGGCGCCGCCATGTCCGTGACGGCGGCGGACTGGCGACGTTGCCGGATCTCCTGCACGCGTTGCCGCAACGTCACCCAGAACATGCACGTGAACAGTGACTTGATGAGCAGCGGCACGCATGGCTCGCCGTCCACGCGGCCCAGGCCTATTTGACGGAGGTTCACTTCCTGTGGGAGTATAAGGTTTTTATTATTAATTATTATATAATTTTTCGCAATACTGATTTTCGACGGTTCTGATTAACACTCCACTAAAGTAATCGAGTATTTAGTATTCGAGGAATGTGGCGATAAAAAGAAATATTATAATTATGGGATACATTTATTATTATTGGTATTTCTTTGAGTGGCGTTGTTTCGTCAAAGGCGTAAGAGTAAAAGAATGAAAACTTCTAACTCTCTAAAAGTGTTCAAAAAACAATAACAGCACAGACTGTGCCATATTGTGCTATCGTTATCATAACCACGACATATAAATTTAATTATTTAGTGTATTTAAGATTTCAAGTGACAAAGTATAAATAGTATCAACCCACCGTTATATTGGAAGGCAGTTCATATTCGTACAGATTCATGCCATAAATATATTGCGCTATTAGCAACAACATCGCGTATAAAACCAATACAGGACTCGTCTTAAGCATAAAAGATCGTTGGTCCTGACAGAGCCATACGATATTTGCCCACATTAGGAACACGAAGGTCAACCAAGAGTGAAACATTATGCTCCAAGCCATCATTGTTATAGTTGTTGCTATGTAGGATGACCTGAAAGAATATTGGGAATGTTAATTGCTTAAAAAAATGTCGCCACGTTTCTTATTCTTAAAATACCTATTTGAGATCATAGGTGGCCGAGAGGTTAGGCGCTGCAACGGTTCTGCAAATGACGCGGGTTCGAATCCCGCTTCGTAATAATTTTTTTTTCTATTTATATCTATATCAATTTATCTATATTAAAAAAAATCACATTACAGATATTTCATATACATTATATGTATTACCTAACAAGCACTTGGAAAAAGTCGACAACAGCAGATAATATATCATCCATCAGTGTTGGTTCTTCAACTTCCAAAACAGATTCTGAAAGAAAAAATATGAATTTATTAAGATTAAAAAGTATGTTTAAATGCAATGAACCTGTTTATCACATCAAATGTACGTGATTTTTTTATGCAATGTGAATCACTTAGACGGTTTAAACGTTACGTCACCTGAGATTTAATTAAACAATTAATACATATTTTTGTTAATTCAATCCTTATATAACGTATTTTTCACGTTTTAGTAATTATTAATACAGCCATTTTTTAAAACAATTTCACATTGTCATTTGAGACGGATTAATTGAATTTAAAGCATTCGTTACCTACGTAAGAATCGCTTAATGAACTTTATAGATAAAACATTATATATCTAATTATCACATCCGCTTAATTCATGATACATACCTTCATCTGGTACGACTACAGATCCAGTGGAGTCTTGATGCAATGGCCGTGACACTGATCCCGACCTCACGCTAGACCATCGCTTGCTTGGACTTATCGTGCTGATTAACTACACATGTAATATAGATCAATACACTGCTACGATGTTCCTATCACTTTTGAAAATGTATAACCGCATAATAACTAAGTGCTCGAGTATTATTTTATACCGTCATTTACCTTAAGAAGTTCATCATCAGTAATAATTTATTTTACCTTTTCATAATATTAATTTAGAACACCTAGTGATTGCTAGTAATCGAACCTAGCACCTCAACAAAATAAATTTACCAAATGATTAAATGAGTATTCAGAAGCGTGCAAATACTAATAGCACACTAATAATCAAAATATATTAATTGTAAACTTTACATTAATTAATAGAACTTTACTACATAAAAACATAAAACACGCACACACATTCACCCACAAACAAATACACACAAAATTTTGAAAAGTACTCATTAACATTAATCATTAAAAGCAACACTAATTAATAACAAGTGCTCTAGCATACTGGTGGACACAAAGCAATGCAAGCAGAAACACATGATCATGATCCAGATATGGCTCCCGATGACACACTGAATGAACTCGTGATAGATTAAAAGAATAAAATTAATACCCACGGGAGTAGTCTCACCGGTGTCACCGCGCAGTGCTTGGGAATTTATGTACGAATATGCAACCTACAAAAGAATGAAAACAGGCTGCAAAAATAAAATCAACTAAAACAAGATATGTAAAAGAAACAAAATGTTATTTTACAATGTTAGTAGAAGCGGACATGCCTTGCTTTAGTGCCAACTTCATGTAATCTAAGTACCCAATCAGTGTGCTACTACAGGTGCCTTATTTACATAATTACTACATATGTCTTCTTACAAAGCCCTAAGACAACTACAATACTACATAAGTTACGATACATACTTTCAAATAAAAGAACGTCTTACAAAACGAAGGTTCCGTACAAAAAGTGTTTTAAACATCAAGTTATGTTATTAATTATTACTTCAATACGCATATTATAAGTTATATCTTGCCCAAATTTGCAATCCTGCGAAATTACAATTTTCCACTGAGATACCTGTATTAGGGCATCGGAAATCTCTGAGAAAATGGAATAATTATATTACACCAGGCTCCTATTCATCGTCTTAGTACGGAACCTCTTAACCATATTAACACACAATTTTACCTTATAGTATTTATACAACCAAGTGCTAACCAAATGACTATAAAAAGTGCATAGATGAAAACTTGACATTTGTGCGTACATCCAGGGGCGTGCTTACTCGAACTTTTTTCGTTGCGTTCCTCCATTTGTCTCTCGGCGCGTACCGGCTGGCGCGGTGGAAGGAAACACCGCGCAAGAGCGATCCATTCACTTTTCCCGCTTCTACACCAGTTAAAGCACTCTTTTTCTTCGCCTATACCGCCCCATCAGCATTAATAAAATTCATCACGTGTACAACCCTACCGTGGCTTTAATGGCCGTAATAAAATGCTAGTGTAATGAATTGTAGCTTATAGTTGCACCGCAATAATAGCACCTAAGCCCGTACTTATAAAGGTATGAGTGTGTACAAACTACAGAACAAAACTTGCCAAATCTACGCAACAGTGTTAATTGCCACGTCCGTTCCAAATTCTATTAAAGCGCAGAACTATTAGTCTGTTAACGTTAATTGAAAAGTTTATCATTCGTATCAAAATGCAATAGAGAGTTTAATAGATTAGCATTTACATACCTTGGGCTTGAACAGCTCTCTCGATTCTATAGCCAGGAAGAAATAAGCGAACAGAATGACTAGAGGACTCGCCAGCGTCGCCCACATGTGATCTTCTGTGACTTCGTATGTAAAACTTGTCGATGAATTTGTACTATTTATTATAACTAATTTGGTTAAACCGAAGTATCTGAAAGTACGGTTTACCTAATTATAGAAAGCTAATAATTGTCGTTATTTTAATAAATTTGAATATTTCCTTCCCATATAACAAAAAACATTATTGCAATTAAATATTTATATATGCTCTTAGGCACAACCTACCTAGCCATATCCATATCAGGTGGATATATCTCAATAAGCCAAGAGCACTGGTACACAAGCAGCACAGCTATATGGACCCCCATGATGGCCATCACACACCGACTGATGACTGCGAAGCCGCGCTCTAATGGCCGGCCCAGGGCCCAGGCTGTCGCAGCCCCCATGAACACGAGGAAATAAATCCCCGAAGTGATACTAGGCCGCATTATACCGGAGAACATTATGAGGAACAATGCTGCGTATTTGCCTGTGGAGGAAGACATGTTTATATTGTTTGAGTGGAAATAAAAGGACAGTTTTGTGAAAAATTATGACCAAATAAAACATTCAAGGGAGTAAATTTTTTTTATGTGGCAATATAAATCAGAAATCACATGTAAACATTGAACGAATATGATCAATGATAATTATTAAATTGTAAAATCCTGAAAATTATTGTGGACCCACCAGCACTAGTCAGTAAAGGGAAATTTTGATGTTTTGAGTCTTTCCTCTCAACTTCTTCAATGGGTGAGCCGACGAGGAGTTTTCGGACCATAACGTAGACAGCAAGCGACACGCCTGTCATAATTAACTGAAAACAAATATGTATAGTAAATACGATATTATTGCGAGTTAATCAATACATTATTAATACGAGATTATATTGTTAGAAAAATGTATGCATATTTATTAATTTCTGAACAAATAATAAAAGCAGCCATCAGTTCATGAAATTTCTATGAGCAATTCTAATTTATAGTCGATACGTTACATTTGATTCATGGTTATATTGCTTCCATAAACAAATGCACGTGGTGTCTGACCTTCCGCTGTATATATCATAAAATATAATGTTCGTATCAAATTACCTCTGGCGCCAAATAGTGTATTGCCATGAGCGGATCTATACCATCGTAAGACACTAAACCAAGATTAAGTCCAATCTCTTTGATAATTGGATATTTTTCGAGAATAGAACCATAGCTCCCGAAGGCGGCAAGCACGCTGTGCCATGCTGCATGCGTTAATAATAGAAGAATAGACACGATGATATTCAAGAGGAGATATTTTCCTCGCCATCCTGAATGAAATAAAAAAAAAATAATTAATGCAAACATGAAAATCTATTGTTACTTATTGTTAAGTTTTAACGGTTAACATTAAAAAGTAGACCACATGTTTATATCCACCGAGGAATGCTGCGCTTACGTAATTTCTTAAAGCAAAATTGTGTCGACGACCCGAAAGACGACGACAAATTTTGTGTTTGATAATAATTTGCTCTTAATGTGGTCTTTCCACGTACGAATAAACATTTAATTGTAGCTTTCCTCGTATAAAATAAATGTAGTTGTTTTATCCATGATTTTTACTATTAAGTCGATAATATTCATACTCTTCATCATAAATGTGTCATGTGTCATGCAAAGGATTTAGCATGATTCACTGCATTTTAAATAGATTGCAGTTTTGAAATGTTAATTTATGTCGAAAATACTTGCCTTTAAACGTTTTGGAGTCAGGAACTTGAGGGAATGGTGCTATTAAGTAGAGAAGGAGGTATATAAGGGAGAGGCCAAACGGTCGTAGTGCTATACCTGAAAAAAAAACAGACGAGTGTGTACATAATCTTATCAATGCAATCAATATATGTTATCGGTATGTGCGTTGCATGCAGTATGCACGGTAAGAAATTCCATTATATTTATTTTAAGGCTTACGTCATTTTACAGACCCTAAACTTAATACTCTAGGCGTGACGTAACGTTATGTCCTTGAGACCGCTGCTTAACAATTTAAAGATACTACTCATCGGTATTCTGTAGTCATCAAATTAAGCCTTTGATTTCAATCGGAACATATAAGGATAGTTATAATATTAGTTATTACTAAAACTTATATTTCATCAGACCAATGAGATATGTATAAAATATAAATAAATTGATTGAACTTTTATAATTGTACGTAAAGAGTTTTAATTAAACCAGACACACATATACAAAGGATTAGATAACAGGGGATACTAATCGATATCTCATCCTCAATATTTGTAAAAATGGATATAAAAAATATTTTTAAAGTCTTATCGTTCGTTTCGCGAACCTACTTTCTGTATCTGATAATATAAAGCGCATTTTCCTAGCGATGAAATGCCATGCTAACATTTCACCGTAGCAAGTGTATATAGCGTTTTATACTTCGACCCATTTTTCCACTATCTGGAACCGACCTGCCTTTTATTGCTATTCCCTTTCAGTACTAAATTAACTGACCTGGTATTTCTAATGCTCTTTGATGTTATTATGCACTTAACTTTAACTTCAAACGCAAGGAAAAAAACATGAATCAGTAAGAAATTGTTGTTATCGTAAGTGATGAATCGATTCATAAACAGACAACTTTATTTGCATACATAATTTATATTGTTTCGAGACTTTTATACTAATCGCACTAAATGAATGAGTAAACAGTATACAAAAGACCGCTACCTACCATTGTGTAATTGATATTGGAACATCTATAAATATTCGCAGTTTTATTATACAATGCACACACACAACTAACAAACGTGTTCCGTTATGTTCATAGATAATAATATTCACAATTATATTAAAAATATATGCTTAATTGTTTTTTACTGATTTGATAGTTGAAGTAAATGTAAGTTCTGTAAACCACATTATACTAGTATAGTAGAGAGAAAAGCTTTTTATTTGTTACGATTTAACGCAAAAGCTTTGCTTAAATTGTTACAATCGATTGCTTAAATTGTTTTACCATTAGAAACCTATGATATTTACTGACTAACAAAGGCTATTTTTAATCCCGGGTCAACCCGGAACAAGTGGCTACAGTCTAAAAAATACTGGCATACCGGGCATATATCGTTAAGGAGACCTTTTGGAATTAATTTTATAGATTACACATCATTAATATTTTACGTTTAAAGTTTATCTGCTTATCCTGATAACTCTTACGAACATGACCTTAAATTGTGTGGTTTAATTATTCCCCTGTGCTTTGTGACGACTATTACCTAGCCCTTTAATTTTTATAATAACGGACGCATTAAAACCTTATAAAAGTTATGTATATTATATATTTAATACCTTCCATCAATTTCATAA
>NC_052102.1:3337003-3404235 GCF_012273895.1 Zerene cesonia | reverse complement strand
AATGTTAATTTATGTCGTAAATACTTGCCTTTAAACGTTTTGGAGTCAGGAACTTGAGGGAATGGTGCTATTAAGTAGAGAAGGAGGTATATAAGGGAGAGGCCAAACGGTCGTAGTGCTATACCTGAAAAAAAAAAACAGACGAGTGTGTACGTAATCTTATCAATGCAATCAATATATGTTATCGGTATGTGCGTTGCATGCAGTATGCACGGTAAGAAATTCCATTATATTTATTTTAAGGCTTACGTCATTTTACAGACCCTAAACTTAATACTCTAGGCGTGACGTAACGTTATGTCCTTGAGACCGCTGCTTAACAATTTAAAGATACTACTCATCGGTATTCTGTAGTCATCAAATTAAGCCTTTGATTTCAATCGGAACATATAAGGATAGTTATAATATTAGTTATTACTAAAACTTATATTTCATCAGACCAATGAGATATGTATAAAATATAAATAAATTGATTGAACTTTTATAATTGTACGTAAAGAGTTTTAATTAAACCAGATACACATATACAAAGGATTAGATAACAGGGGATACTAATCGATATCTCATCCTCAATATTTGTAAAAATGGATATAAAAAATATTTTTAAAGTCTTATCGTTCGTTTCGCGAACCTACTTTCTGTATCTGATAATATAAAGCGCATTTTCCTAGCGATGAAATGCCATGCTAACATTTCACCGTAGCAAGTGTATATAGCGTTTTATACTTCGACCCATTTTTCCACTATCTGGAACCGACCTGCCTTTTATTGCTATTCCCTTTCAGTACTAAATTAACTGACCTGGTATTTCCAATGCTCTTTGATGTTATTATGCACTTAACTTTAACTTCAAACGCAAGGAAAAAAAACATGAATCAGTAAGAAATTGTTGTTATCGAAAGTGATGAATCGATTCATAAACAGAGAACTTTATTTGCATACATAATTTATATTGTTTCGAGACTTTTATACTAATCGCACTAAATGAATGAGTAAACAGTATACAAAAGACCGCTACCTACCATTGTGTAATTGATATTGGAACATCTATAAATATTCGCAGTTTTATTATACAATGCACACACACAACTAACAAACGTGTTCCGTTATGTTCATAGATAATAATATTCACAATTGTATTAAAAATATATACTTCATTGTTTAAAGTAAATGTAAGTTCTGTAAACCACATTATAGTAGTATAGTAGAGAGAAAAGCTTTTTATTTGTTACGATTTAACGCAAAAGCTTTGCTTAAATTGTTGCAATCGACTGCTTAAATTGTTTTACCATTAGAAACCTATGGTATTTACTGACAATCAAAGGCTATTTTTAATCCCGGGTCAACCCAGAACAAGTGGCTACAGTCTAAAAAATACTGGCATACCGGGCATGCCAGTATTTTATCGTTAAGAAGACCTTTTGGAATTAATTTTATAGATTACATATCATTAATATTTTACGTTTAAAGTTTATCTGCTTATCCTCATAACTCTTACGAACATGACCTTCAATTGTGTGGTTTAATTATTCCCCTGTGCTTTGTGACGACTATTACCTAGCCCTTTAATTTTTATAATAACGAACGCATTAAAAACTTATAAAAGTCATGTATATTATATATTTAATACCTTCCATCAATTGCATAATCAAAATTTAAAATCTAAATTATTGTTGTGAGAAGTTCCACAGAATGAACACAAATGGTAGTTAACGATTACTCACTGTTATTTATTTGGGAGTTATTTCAAGTCAAATCGTGAAACAATCCAATCCTGTCAAGTTACAGTAAAACCTCGTATTCATTGTTAATATTTATTGAGTAGCAGTTGATCAACAATATTGTTCGAAAGTTTGTTAAAATGTCGACGCTTTTCGGAGAGCAGGAGAGGAGAGCCCTTTCAAATAGCGTTATCAAAAAGCACTTTCAAAAAGCTGAAACATGCAATGTCGACCACAACACGTTGATTCAACTTAAATGTTTAGCATAAATACTTTTTAAACATCATCAAAAAATAGAACCGATTCAAACTACAGTAAGAAACCAGAGAAATCCTTGCTCTATGATTGTTTGATTATAAGACTTAAAATACATTCAGCATTTTAAAACACCACATAGTATATTTCGAAGCAGTAATAGTCTTACAGACACGAATTAGAGTTCACTGAGTCAGAATCAAAACGAATATAGGCCAAGTTTACATTTGTAGCTGTTTAAATAGAAAAAAATACTCAGCTATCAGCTTCAACTAAATAACGCACATACAAATTTATTGCTTATATACAATGCTTTTTATATGTTTTTTGCGATTTCCTAAAATAATCAAGAAAAAATGGCATAAAGTAAAAAAGTAACTGGGGTTTCTAGGAAAGAGAGATATTCGAGGTAAAATAATTCTATTAAAACATATTAATGAAATCAAAATAAAGAATAGTTGTGCAACATAGTAACACTCGTAAATAGATCAATGACCTGGCGCTATTAATAAGAGTTACATATTTGGATATTAGCAAATAGATTATCTCATCAATGTTTAATGTCTCAAGTGGCAGCCTTCCCAAAATCTATATTTTATGTGATCCGGGAAATATTATATATACTAAGTGTAATGTTTTATTTAGTTACGTGTGAACTGTGTACGTTAGACCTTCCATAAATAAGGAGTAGCCTTTACAAACAATGGCCAAAGAAACATTGCTAGCAAAAAAGACACAATGTATTTGCTTGTTCGTAGTTTTAAAGTGAGAAACGATTAACTAAGAACCTACTACCTAGCGAAATGTGCTTTTTTTAAGTACCTACTTTGTGTCGATTTAAGTATTTTGTACTGTGTGTCGATAACATATATGAGACACAAGAAGTGGTAAATTAAACGGAACATTATTGAACTCAATGACGCAGGGATTCTTCGGAATAATAATAACAACATATTATTATTATAATAGTCCTCTATTGTACGAGGTTATCTGGAAGAAATCGATCTAAGCGATAAGACCGCCCCTTGTACTTAGATGCAAGCTTCTATCTATTTGTCTCTTTTTTTTTCTTTAATTAAAATCTTTAATTAGTTTAATAAGTGCAATAAAGAATAAATAAATAAATATTTAATTTACTTATTATGAACAAATTGTGTAGAAACTGTATTAAGTACATATTATACAGTATTCTATTATGATAAGTTTATCCCACACATTTTCTTATTCCCTCTGACCAATGTGTATTGTAAAATTTATGCCAAAATAATATTATATTAATTGTTTATTTCAATGTAGTAAGATGAAATAGATCACCTCGTGTGAATACTAACGAACTTAAATTTAAATACTTCAACAAATCGAACGGGAAAAAAATTTGGAGTGTTTATTTTTTAACCTATCGACACGCTACAGCAATATACAATGCGAGAATAACTCTGCAAATTGAATATAAAAACTGAGAAAATACGAAAAGGTCTTCGTTACTCAATCAATAAAACGTACATTTCGTCACCTTACTGTGCGCAAACCTAAAATGAGATGTTTATAGCAATCTGTAGACTGTTTTGTAAACTGATACATTCCAATCCCTTAGGAAGCATTGACGATATAAATTATGTAACTGTATTTTAAAACTCTCCGTTAACGTCATAGAAAAAGCATTGAAAGCTAAATTATGACACAAATATAGTGCATAGAAATTGATACATTTTTAATTGAACAAAAAAAATCTGCATACATGCCCAACGGCCCAAATTATCCTTATAAGGCTAAAAGCAGACCCTAGAAATACATACGTAATATGGCAGTGCTAATTATAATAATTATACTCAGAGAACAAGTTCGACAGTGTGATGAGATCATAACGTCAGTTAACCAGTTGAACTGCTGCATGACCTTGTGAATCAGAAACGATAAGGCAAGCCGGCCCAATACGTAAATGTCCAAAATCAGTGCGTTTCTACACAATTAGGTTATCTATATATAAATATATATAAAAGAATGGGGTGTTAATTACACTATTATATAACTTAAGAACGGATGAACCGATTTGGTTGAAAATTTGTGCAGAGGTAGCTTAGAACCAGAAGACGGACATAGAATTTTTATCCAGGAAAACCCACGGGAACGGGAACATGCGAGAAAATCCTCGGGTCTATCTTTCCTGCGACAACGCGGGCAAAGCCGCGGCGGAGAGCTAATGTAGTATATTGCTTTTACAGGGAATGCCAATACGTTTGCCCGTTTTATAAATATTGAGTTTTTATATACATACAATAAATAATAAATTAAACTGCTTTTCAGAAAGTTACAAATTTGTGCTAAATTGCTAAATTAAATATAGTAATAATTGGTCTTTATATATTTCTTGTGGTTAAGAAAACAGAAACAATAAAATATGTAATATACCTATGTAATGTTATGTTACATATCCTGTAGATTTTTATTCATAACATTTCATTGTTATTTATTTGGACTCATATTTTCAAGTGAGGAATCATTTGTGTTTTTGTCTGTTTGTTTGTAATGTTTTCACACAAAAACTACATGAACGATTTATAAAATTAATTCACCATTACAATGCTGCATGTTGTCTGAGTGACAAAGGCTACATTTTATTTAATTTCCTGTCCAGGATTAAACTCGGTGACGAGAAGAGAGGTACATTTAAAGTTACAGAAATTATATATACTAAACTACGTGAAAAAAAAATACATAGGAAGAGTGAAAATGTCACTTGTTTGCCAACATATATAAACCTCTATTGTTCCCAATATTGGTCTCGTAAAATGTTTGGACACGATCATCTTTGGTTTACGCACCAATCTATTTTTACGAACTTTCTAATTTAGGTTGCTCGATAAAGAGTTTTATTTAAATATAGAACAACTAGCTGCACCGTAATGCCTTTTCCTGTCTACGTGTGTAACTGTCAAATCAGTGAAGATTAAATATAATTTCTCTAGTTTGACGCTTTGCCACACATTCGGCGATTCATTTTAATTTATACAGATAGATAAATTACCTAGAGCCCGAGATTAAATAAATATAGAGTTAGTAGAACTACTTGTACTTACTATTCTATGATAGAAATATTCCTTTAAATAACAGGTTAGTTGGTTGCATTAAAAAAAAGAATTACCGACTACAATAATATTAAAAGCATCTAACATCGATTAGCATAAGTTATAGGATTGTAAGCAGTATCCACGTAAGAAAACGAGTCGTTTTTAATTACAACCTTGTAACAGTTGTAACACATGCGTTGAAGACTTCGACTAACTTTCTATTATTTCATTGATAACTTTTAAAAGTTAATTAAAATTTACAACATTTATTTGTTTTAATACTAATGTATAGATAAAATCTAACATACGGTCAGTAATGTAAGTAATAGAGGGTGGAGACCTGCAGATTTTTTACAACTTGGTAATAGACGTCATTGAAGCAAATGAAGATTGCGTGACAGTTGATACCATTGCCTTCATTACATAGAAAGGTCCGGGAGTTTAATTAATTTTATTTAGCTCCCGGTGCGGGTGTCGTGTTTGCAACTTTTTATATTATAAAAGTAATATAAAGGTAAGTTATAGGTATGGTGACTTATTGATATCTTATCACAATGGCACGACTCAGCTGCTGGACGACTAAGTTTGAAAACGTATTCAAAAAATGAATTTATAACATGTAATTTGCACGATAAATTATAGTGTGCACCCAACGCCCTGGGTATATGATACAAAAATGTTTATATTTTGTTCAATAAGATGAGCTTATCTTTTCCAATTTGGCACGAAAACTAAAATATGGTAGAGAAGAAATAAGAACTCTAATATAACGTAAACGTTGTGGTAAATTCTATCCTACTATTCTACTAATATTATAAATGAGAAAGTTTGTAAGGATGTGTGTGTGTTTGTTGCTCTTTCACACAAAAACTACTGAACTGATTGAAATAAAATTTGGTACATAGACAGCTGGACAATTTGAATAACATATAGGCAACTTTTTATCCCGATATTCCTACGGTATACGGACTTGCGCGGGTGAAACCGCAGAGCGCAGCAAGTAACTCATAAATTAGATTATTTCTCATTATAAATGACGCATTATAAATGAATGAAACGATCGAATTATAGTTCATCCATTTTCAAATATCTAATAAATAAAAAACGGAACGAGGGTTAATTAAATGGACAATTCAATAAACCAATAAATGACAATTTAATTTATAAGTGACCTATCCTACCTTCAGATAAAATGGATACGGTCTAATTAGATATAAGGAAACAATCTGTTTAAAAATTTGGGTAAATATTATCCATAATTATGATTATAAGAAAAAGATTTTGTATATTTTTTAGGTATTTTTTTCTTTATACTTTTATCGACTTTTGTAGCCTAGGAAGACTAAGGTACAAAGTGTTGAATACTTTAAATTAGGTATATTGTAGTCAACTTTATAGTTTTAACTTGTTGTCTTCGAAATCGATGACCAGACATTTAATTAAGGACAAGGTGCAGACAGGCGTGGTCCATTAGTTAAGTAAACGAGTCCCAAATCATACGTAGTATACAGCCGCTGCAGTGCCTAACTAATACGAAAAAGTTCGTACCAACTCATTCTTTACAATTAATTTTATTTATTATATAAAAGGTTATCTTTACCGATTACTATGGCCGGCGATGGAGGACCACTAATTTCACTACAATATGTCCGTATGAGTCTCAAGTAGAGACGTTAACCGTTTTGCTACTGTTAAGTGCGTACAAACTTTACACGTTACAACCATCAAGAGAACAAGCGCCGCCACGGTTAGCGATCACGCAATCGTAAGGGGGCGTGCAATTTGGCGGAGTAATCAAAGGTCTCGTGTAGGCCACGACAACTCGGTCAGGTCGAAATACATATCGCTAGGACGCACCCAAAATGACGCGCCCTGAGGATACATTATTCCTTCCCCGCAATGCGACATTATTATTATCCAACTGATTTGAATAACAATATTCAAATAGTACGTAGTTATCATTGTCATTTTTAATGAACTTTTTTTAGACTTTTTTGAAAGCTGACAGAGTTATTGAAAAACGCGATCCCCTTTTTAGGATATAAAGTAGTATAAAGTAGGATATAAAGTTTACATACGATTTGTATAATTATTGAGATATAGGAGATAATAGTGCTTTAAATGCAAATATAAACATCGTATGAATACCACAACATCAAATTTATCTAACGTGACAAAATAAATTTAGAAATTGCCATTAATAAATCAATTCAATTTGATTTATCTGCTAAGAAGTTACGTTATCACGTATTACAGATGTATTTATGTATAAGTTAGTTCAACATTTGAGATTTTTATCGCCTCAAATTTTAAAACGAATTGACCGTAATGTTTATTTCGGGAAATCCAACTGAAGAGGCCAATACCGTCGTAAGTATCGTAGAAATTGTGAGCAAGTTATTTTTAATTTGAAAACAAAGATTAGATAAATATCATTTGTAATAGAAATATATATATATTACAAGCTGCGCTCAGCGGTTTCACCCGAATAAGCCCGTATCCCGTAGGAATATCGTATTGGCTATATGCTAATAACTTGCCTATATGTTTTTCAAATTTGATTGCAATGAGTTCAATAGTTTTTGCGTGAAAGAGTAACAAACACACACACATCCTTACAAAATTTATAATATTAGTAGGAGGGAAGTAGGATAAGTAGGATTACAGTTAACCTAAATTCAGGTTCTAAGATTGTCCTATTGAATACCTGTATTGTGATGGATAATTTTGGATATTTACTCCTTTAAAAATCTCAAGGATTCATCATAGAAGAATAAATAATAAGTTGATCTTCCAACAATACAATATATATTTATCTCCCTGGTGGAATTACGATATTAATACAAATAATAATTACTATCCAGGAAATAATCAAAGTGTGGTGAAATTATATTTATTGAGAGGAAAATCATATTGAAGTTAAATCATCAAGAAATAATTATAAAGTGAAAGAACGGAAAATATTTTATGTCAAATAATAGTTGTTGTTTCGTAAACAGTTCAAACAATTTATAAACAGTTCAAGAAAGCGTGTCACTCTTGTTGTTAGAGATAACAATGTGATTGATAACTTCTATCTTTACATATGCTAAGTAAAAGCTTATGAAATCCAAGAATGTTTACATACTCACACAAGCAGAGCCAGAGGGAGGTTTACGGAGTTCAACTCCACACTTCCACCCCTCAAAAAAGTTAAAATATTAAAATTGGTAGAATAAAAAAAGGACAGGCAGTCTATCCAATACATAACTACTTTTTTTATGTCCTTTCACTGCTTGAAAAGGGATTCACACAATTTACTTCAGACACATTTTTATCAATTTTTTACATATTTTTTATTCATTAGGGTTATATGAGTTCTTGATTTTACTTTCTTGAACTCCCCAAAATTCTGACTGCACCCATGCATACACTAGAAATATTATCCACATTTCAAATGTATAGTGGAGTTTTATTATGATGAATTATAGTAATACATTGATAAGAATATAATAATGAATCATAATACATTGTTCTACTGACACATTATATATTTTCAAAGGCCTCTGTAAACATGGAAAAAATTATGCCTATTTGCTTGTACATATTTTTGTGTTATCACTTACTTAAAAGAAATGCTGCTGGCAGCACCAACCGCACCAGCAGCAATGACAGGTAGTATTTATGCATTTTGGTGCTGAAACAAAACAGAACATATTTCATTGGAATCTAATATAATTATTTCATTGTTTTTTAAGAAATCTATGTTTATATTATTAAGAATATAAGAAAGTATGATGTTTGAATATCAAATGGCAATGATTCATATAAAAAAATATATATTATGCAAGCTTTTAAATTTTTATCACTTGTAATTGAAACTAAATAAAGAAAGATAATTTTATAATTATTAAAATGTGTTGAGAATACAACAACATACTTCATACATTGAGTATATATATAAATAAATTAGATTATTTTAACCCATAAAATTAAAACATAAAAAATATTTTTTTACTTTATGGTTAGTTCATGTAATTATTTTAATTTCTATAAACATATGTCCTGTTTCTTATTCAATTTTTCCTTTGAAAATAACTTATTCTCTTTAAAATTTTACTTATATTTAAAATGTAATTGTTACAAAATAAACTATGCAAATATGTTCTGGAAAAACAAAAAAAAAAACTTTTATATAAATTTATGAAGCGGAGGAAAGTAAATGGTTGTTTAAAAACGTATGTTGTGTTGTGTTATTATTATGTTTATGTATAAAACCAATAAGTATTTTTTATAATAAATCTAATTAAAAATCATATAAACAGTACTAGACGTTTTTCGTACATCAAATAATTTCATATAGTTACCAGTAAAAAACTATTTAAATGTAGATAAAAATATGCCGTTTCAAATAAGAATAATAAGTACCTTTACGTGAACTACGTATCTAAACTAAACAAAATTCACTTCGAAAAACACTCTTCACTTTAAACTTATAGTCATTATATAGAATTTTTTTATTTTTTAATTTATAACACTGTTTTCGCATTTTATTTACATCATGAATAAATCATATTATGAACCAAAACACGACCCTCATCTCACAATTCTCAAATGACACTTGCACCATTTTTTGGTTTGACTGACTGCTGACGTTAACTTGACACAAAGCAGCTGGAGGCACTTTATTGAAAACCGATAAATTTACCGATTTATACTTAAAATTATGAACATTGTATTTAAATTTGCATTTTTTTTCTTCACTATAAATGCCTTAATTATATTGCATAATGTAGCATAAGACTAACAGTTCTTTTATACTGAGTAAATGATCCAATAAGGCGTTAAATATAGTGACGTTATGGTGCTTTACATACTGAAATGTCGATTTTTATATTTATTTCAGATAGTATTTATTTTTAATTTTTACAGAAAAAAGTTGTTAATGTAATTGATGTTAAATATAAAATTATTAAAATTTATTATTCAATTTTAATAAAACTTTTACATCTAAAAGTGTGTAGTAAACGATCAAACGTCACCGCACTAAATTTATTTTTATTGCGAATTAATGGCGTAGCCAGGTGAGTTTTCTTGTTTATTTCTTATTTCATCGTGTTCTATAGTTTTCAATTGTTTTGTCTAAATGTATATCATCGAGTAAAATATCACATCTTTCAAAAAGTCTAAATTTTTTCACATACTTTTATATTTCAAGAAAAACTAATTTTACGAGTAATGAACACGTATTGGATTTGTTCCGAATTTATTCGCTAGGATTATTGTCATCACTTTCACTTTTCACGCTTTTTGCCGATAATAGTGGTTTTAGTTTGTGTACATTACAACAAACTCCAGTCGCCATGGATGAGTGAGTTGCCCAATTTTATGATAGCCTGGTTCCTGTTCATTGTTTCATTAGCTATGAATAAATTATGACAAGGTTACATAGCTACAAATGTTTCGCTAAAATTGTTCAATCACTATTCGTCACGTCACAGCTTAGAAACAAATGATATTTTTTATACCGTATAAAACCAAAATGTTTTCGTTTTATTTACCAACAGCACCATGTCGACTCTTACGAAAATGACCCGCACAGTCAAAAAACTTGAAGTACCCAGACCCCTTAAATCGACGACTAGTTCTGCACATAACCGCAACTCGGTATTAGATGTTAAAATAAATTCTGGTAAGAATCTTGTTGGATAATGATAATAACAAATAAATATTTGATTTAACAATTTCTAACTTTTATTTTGTAGTTGATGACTTAATAGTACTGACGGAGGCAGTTGCTTATCAAATGATGCAGGGGAATTTTGATCGGGCTCTTCAAAGTAATGTTTCAACCATGTATTCCAATCTGAAACTCTATGGAGCTCAATTAGAGGCATTGTACAAAGACTTCTTAGACAGGTTTGATCAAAATATTGTAGTCTAGAAAAATGAAATCACAAGAAAAGTAACAAACAAAAACTTTAAAAAATATATTTTACAGGTATTTTGTTGTATTCCGCAATGGATCCCAGGATGAGCGACTAGATAAGAAAACTCGACTTCATTTGCTTGAGTTGATTGAGTTGCGCGCTAAACACTGGCAGGGATCTGACTATATGAGTCAATACTACCGACACCGTGGCACCCATGCAGAGGTACATCATTTCTCTGACACTTTGTATGTACTTATGCAGATAGAAGTAACAATATTGTTCCATTTGGGTATTTACAAGTGGGACTATAATATTTTTCAAAAGACAAAAAGAAAAAACATTGTGATGACACTGACATGTTCCCTTAATACTAAAATTTTGGTGACATGACATCATCAGCTTAGAAAATATAACTCACTGTATTTGAATATTAATCTGTATTATCAAGTATCAAAGAGAATGTTAACAATTAATTTCTAAAAATTTTTTCTACTAACCTTCCTGGGGAGGGAGGTCCTCTCAACAGTCTAAAATGGGGCCAAATGACGACAATTTCCCTAGCAAACAAAGGAACATCAATTAGTTGAAAACCCATTGAGTTATGAAGTATAAAAAATGGTTGAATTGAGAACCTCCTTTGTTTTTAGGAATGTGGGTAAAAAATTTTTACAATAACATCTAAAGGTTTTAATTATTTAGCCACTTTTGGTGCCAACAATGGAGGGTGCAGGGTCCGGTGGCTCGGTGTCCCCGACGCTGGCTGCGCCCGCCGAGCCGCCGACCCTGCTTGGACCGGGAGAAGTCATCAAGCCTTCTGGAAAGTTCCCTAAGCCCACTAAGATTCCTGGAAAGAATTACTCAAAGGATGAGGTTGTTATCAGAAATGCTGATTCTGGAAAAGGTACAGTTATTACCCATTCTATTGAATAAATATTTATGATTTGACATATTATTTAAATCTATACTTCTTAATTTTTTTTTAATATAATGCACTTATTGCAGGAACTACTAGAAGGATTTCAAAAATTTTTTCATAATTGATTTTTGTATTTGCATTCTGAGTGCTGTAGGCTAAATATGTACTAAATGGGCAAACACGGCGCCATAGTACCGTCACTAGCATAGATATTATATACATCTTTACAGATTATCAACTACAAAAAGTTTTGATAAGGCAAGATTTTAACTTCAAAAGCATTTGGTTATCAAACGACTTCAAAAGTGGGGCAGTTCTCAATTCAATTGTTATTATATTTTTATTTGGAAGCTGGTGGCTTCCTGTGTGATTCCATTTAAATTTAGTCTACATCTGACAATTTGATAGAAAGAGGCTTTTTTTGTTCAAGTAATATATATATACAGATATATTTTGTTGCTATTTTACATAATATATCAAAACATTTAGAACAATGATTTTGTATTAGGTTTGGTGGAATTCCGTAAATTAAAATAAAATTAATTTATGCCATATACATTTACATATATTATTAATTCAACAATAACAACATTTTTATTTCGTATTATTTCAGTCTTATTAGAATACAAAAACATATGTTTTCAATTTATTATTGAAAGTGCATGTTACTTTTGATATATTATAGTGCATGAATTTAATTGTGCATGATAAAAATTTGTAATTGTAAATTCTTTTATTTGGATAGTTTTTATTAATTTCCTATCAAATAAGAAAATATTGAGTATACTTTTTATTTGATGGAAAAAAAGTATTAGAATTAAAATATTTACAACAGAAAATATTTTAATTACCTTCATGTAATTGTACAATTTAAGAACAAAATTTTCATCATCCCTATAAATGAAATGATACAAAAAATTTTACACCCTAAAATATAAGCAGTAATACACATATTATACAACAATAGGACAAAATCCACACAATTAGCATTTTGGGAGTCTGCCCCCGTAGAGGTTATTAGGTAAGTTTGCGAATGTGTCTGAAGTTTGATTTTGGGTTTCCAGTGATGGGTATCAAGGGCAGGCGGGTGCACATGATCGAGGAGCTAAGTGATACAATAATATCCTTTCAGAGAGGTATGAATGCACGGTGACGGTGTGGGGCTGCTGGATGCTTAGCATGGTGTGCTGGAATCTTCCTGTTTCTATGCTTTTCCCCTAACTATCCAAAATGAACGAGAAGCAAAATTTCTCACTAGGTCGCCAATGAAAAAAAAAATCATGTTTGTTTTTATCTACATCTAGCGGTAGCGATATTACAGTCAGTCTAATTTTTAACGTTTTGAGAACGCGCTATAGAGATTGTGTGAAAAAAGTTGTTGATGGGTTATCTTGAAAAGAGAAATAATTTTCAGCGATTAATTATTAGAACATTAAATCCGTCCATTTCGTTGATACTCGCTCATTTCTGATAGATAGGCAATTCGAAACAACCATTTGTTATATATGAGATCAAATGAAAAAATCGTTAATTGATTCAGTATCAGGTAACAATTAATAATAATAATAAATTAACTTTCATCAAACAATCTCACGCCATATTATCACATTTAGCTTTAAGCTTTTCCAAATGTTAACAGAACTAACATGCACAATATGATAATGACCAATATATTAAATAAAAAACAAAATAATTTCAGTGAGTCCTGGAGCTAAAGAGCGATTGGTGCAAATTACTGGCCCCAATGAGGAGAATGTAAAGTAAGTCATATATTTTCTTAAATTTCCGTTTCTATTTGAACTCGGTAGGTAATACTGTACTAAATAACTCTTAACTTTATTAAGCTCAATCAGTGCTAAATCTCAAGATTTGCGTTTCATTCGATAGCGTGTTACTATAAGGTATTTAGAATATATTTGACATAAATTATTTCCTCCCACGCGCTATCAGCTTGGCAGGTTTGTCATGAAATAAAATCGAGACAAAATAACGTGACTTAATGTTGCATGCTAAGACAGATATGGTCTTATATGCGATGTAATATTACACGGTTTTGAAATTGACGCTTGAGTGGCTAATGAACTGGAATGCGTAAATGACTCATAAATTATGATGTTCATATATAGATGCGGCGGTTTCGTGGTTTTAGCAGTTAAGTTAGAATTATTTGAGAGTTTCATTATATATATTACATACAGCACAGACTAAATGTTGAATCATGATATAATTTTATTTGCGAACGGCATGATGACGATTTGTTTGACGTAATAGATATTAGTTTAGCGTATTATAATATATATATTATTCCCTATGTAAGTAGTTAATTCAGTACAGCATTAATTTCTTGCTCCTCTCACTTAAAAAAAAAGTTGATATTCCAAAAAAAAAAAAAATCTTAAAATTTCACGTAATATGTATAAGCAATTACGGAGTTTAGTGGCAACAAAAAATACCAGTAGTGACTGTGTTGATTCTTATTTTAATAATTTTAATATGAACCCCTTATCCCTTATGCTACTACTAGAATTCCTCGCCTCAAAAAATACCTAAATCTCCTTCGCTATGTGACCATAGCTTTTTTATAATATTAAATTCCACTCGTGTGTCTGTAACGAGCCGTAATGAACTGAGCACACGTGTGTGGTGCAGCCACGCGAAGCACCTGATCGGCGACACGATTCGCCGCAACGCGTCGCCCGTGCGGCTGGAGGGCGCGCTCGAGGGCGGGCTGGGCGCTTCCCGCGCGTCGCTCGACTCCAACGGCTCCGACGAACCGGTGCGCCCTAGAGAGGTACCCATGCCATATATTAGCTCGTTTGTTTGAAGCTATTCTAGAATTTGGGTAAAAATTTGATTGTTATATAATTTGTATATTACTATTAACCGTAGGTAATCTACTGTGACTATGTTGACTACTTCAAAATATTTACTGATTGTTTTATTATACATGCAATCTTGTTGACTATTTTACTTTATTCTCATTATATAGCAATATCAGTGTGAGTAGATTATACTATGTAATTATAATTATTGTCGCAAAACAATAATTGAACAAGGGGTACGAGTGTAGAACGGAAACGTGACGTGCACGCAAGTGGGGAAAGCAATTTGTAGTATTGGAATTAATGTTTTTAGAGTAGTTGCATAGTTTCATTACTAAATCCACACGCTCAATAGAATATTACGTGTTGAGTTATTTTGCGTATCTTTTCGTGTTAATAAAAAAATATTATGTTTTCTGTAAATTAAAAAAATTGTATATTCATATTTTATCATTGAGATGGGAAAACAATCTGTTCTTTTTGTACATTTCAGAAATCGCCACATAACAATAGGGCTCTGCTTCATAGTTTTTCAACCAATGATGCTGCCCTAGGAGAGTATAAGTACACTGTGACTTTTGGCCAACATTCCATTAAGATCACTGGTAACAATTTGGATCTCGTTAAGGTGAGAATTGTTTCTTTGTTTACATAAATTCAAGTAGACTTATATTGTTTTCAATGTGAGAAATAAGACTTTTTAAACATGATTTATCCTTTATTATACGAACACAAAAACTCGAATGTTTTTTTTGTAAGGGGGTATATAGACTTGTAATTTCTAAATATAACACTTGCATAAAAACAAACGCTACTAAATACATATCAGCTTCGATTAACGTTTAGTGACGCTAAAATGATCTACATGAAATGGCAACGAGACTATAACGCTGCAACTAATACGATTGTTGCAGACGGCGAAGCTGGTGCTGGACGAGTACTTCGAGAGCGCGGGCGCGCTGGAGGCGATGGGCGCGGGCTCGGGCGACTTCTTCACGCTGTCGCAGCGGCCCGCCGCCGCGCTGCTGCTGCGCGACGACGCCGCGCTCAACGGCGCCGACGACGACGACGTGTTCGCGCCGCCCGCCGCCGACGACCACGCAGGTACCGTCTGACGGCCGGCTCCGTATGTGCATACGGCTGGATACGGGTTGATCCATCCGATAATGCTGAAATAGATTGTTATTTGCCCCATGAAACAAAGTCGGGATTATTCAATTATGGTTTGATGGGCATCAAGAATATTACCATATTGTGGTTAGGAGCTTATATTGCTCAGTTGATAGTAATATAAGCGAATCAAGGAAAGGACTAGGTTTATATTTTATATATTAGAATAAAGATTTAAAACTAGACATTGAATAATAATACTTTATTGCATGAGCAAAGTTAATTTAAAAGTTTTCTTGCGTCTTCGAGTTCATACTAACCTAGGAAGCATGACGAGATTCTGCTGTATAGATGCAAAGAGTGCTATAATAGAGCTGCAGTAATAATAAAGGTATTTATTTGAATATCTCTTAGCGACTGGCTGAAGCATGTAGGGTTTGGAAACAGTAATTCATATATCGTTGTTGAATTTTAATTCTCATCAATGGTTATATAGTATGTATTATTGTATATTGTGTATTTATATTTATTAGTATTCATTCCACATAATACTTCAAATCACAGGTTATGGCAGCGTGTTTTTTTCCAAATTAAACATTTTACCATCGGCCATTATTAATGTTTCACCTGCCCATGACATTAACTAGTGACGGTTTCATTATTCATGAACAATTATGATACTATTTCATAATTTAGTAGATATATAACCACACTTTGTTAAATTGTGTTGTAAATAAAAAAAAATAACCTAAACTCAAGACACTCCACGACTCTAAAGTTAAATTGTATGTACTTAAATTATTAGATTCATTTAATTTTTTTTGACATTTACATCAAAACACTACAAAATTTATTAAACACTACTCAAAACAAAGTTTGACGAACATCATAATTGTTGATGAATGTGTGCCGTTCACGCTGCGTGGCGCCGCGTGCGTGTGCGCGTGCGCGTGCGCGTGCGCGGTACAGTGTGCGTTGTGCGTGTGCAGGCGACGGCGAGGCGGTGCCGCGCCGGCCGCGCTTCTCGCGCGCCACCTCCACCGATAAGAACCAAGGTAAGCGGAACACGCGCCCGGCTCACTTCTAGAATATTCGACGGCGGCCGGCACGCGTCTAGAACGTTCGATCGTCGCGGGTAAAGTGTGCTTTGTTCGCTTCAAGCTTGATGCTCGTAGTTGCAATGTTTAGGCACACTGATTCAATTTGTAGAGCCACTATAAAGAGCCGAAGTTTGCTACAAGAATTAGTTCAAATAGAGGTGAAGTATGTGGTAAAGTTACGTGTACAATTGTTAAAATGAAATTAATGATAATAATGATGAATATAATGAATATAGACTATGTGTGTTTAAATATTGTAACCTACAATATTCAGTCGCAGGAATCGTGTTTAAACTGTATAAAAAGTATGCGCGTTTAAGAATGTCGCTCGCTGTCGATGCATTCAAGGTATTTGCCGGAAATTGTACATGTTACAGGGACACATATATATATCTAATCGTATCACGTTCATTAATTCATTCAATATAATTATATTTTATTCAGATATTTTTTTCACCTTTTTTTAGTGTTTTTATTTCATCTTTAGTAATCTCTGCATATTAAGAGATATCACCATAAAAACATTGTATTTAATAATAGGAAAAACACATAATAGCTTCTGAACGTTTTTATTATACAAGTATTACAGCACAAACATGAAATCAGCCAGCAAAAAAGTAATTACTTTATACTCTTTTTAATTATTTACTAAATTATTAATAAGTTTATCAAGATTTCTTTTTACAGCACAAATATGCATATTTAAAAATATACTAACACTACTTTATTTAATGTGCATTGTGATAACGTGTATGTAGCTTTCTATATCAAAATTTTAATTAATATAAATATAATATTAACTGCATCCAGTTTTATCACTTTGATTCTAATAAAATTCTAAATGTGATGATACTGTTTTTAAATATAATCACATAGCAATTAGCATTTTTCATAACATTAGAATGTTTTATCGTTCGTGTAGTATGCAGATGTCAGTCTAACAAGATTATTTTATAAGATAAGCAGCTTTTGTAACTAACGAACTATTAAGTAATACTATTTCCATTATTATATATGTCTTGCTTAAAAATGAATGATCTAAATCGTATTAATAGCAAGTAAATTGGCACAGAGCAACCATCCCTCTCTAAAGCAAAAAAAAGTGCTTTGTAGAAATCCTTACTAGCAACATGATTTGATGAAAGATACGTCTGTATCAAAATTCAGGTCAGCGAAATGTTGAGATCAATTTTTAAATTAACATTGGGGATTTGAAGAAAGCGAATCGGCATACGATATCCAACATCAGACCAGGAAGCACCAAACGTTTCGGTTCGATATTAAGCAGTGTGGCGAACTCAAAAATGTTCGCAATCGCAGCTACATGTGTGTGGCACGGCGCAGGTGCAGCGGGCTCGCGGCAGGTGTACACGTACGAGACGCTGGTGCAGTACGCGGACTCGCCGCTGAGCAAGCTGCCGCCGGCCGGGCTGGCGTCGTTCCCGCCGGACCTCGCGCGCAAGGTAACGCTGTCGGCGCCGCGCGCGCCCCGCGCCCCGCCCGCGCCCCCCGCGCACCCCGCGCCCCCCGCGCCCCCCGCGCCCGCGCGCCTGCTGCCCTTCCGCGTGTGGCCGCCGCTCCACCACCCCAACTACCTGGCGGCGCTGCTCTGTCGCAACTTCTACTAGCGAGGGGCAGCCGGCGCGCAAACCTGAGACTAGGGAACGCGATCGTGGGACGTATCCAACTTCCCATTTTGCCAATTTGTTTTTCTTATCCCAGAAATATAATTTCTTGTGCGCTAGAAGCCGCAGTGAGAGATATTTCTGGTCATCAGATCTAAACAGGGTTTTGGGGCGTGGAAGCCAGTAGATCTGGTTCGACTTTGATAGGCTTGGTATACTACTAGTTTGGACGCATGCAGATATTTGACTTGACTTGAGGGATATGACAAATCGTCTCGCGATCGCGCCTAGTGCCGTAACCTTTCCTTCTCCGGCCGGGGACCGAGCTCGTCCCTGGCGACCCCCTCTCCCTCGCACCATAATACGGCAGCCAAGTAAATAACGCTAGCTTTTATTTGTGTGAAGTAATCAACATGACAAACGTGCTCGATTATGGGATGAAGATTGTATCAGGGTTTGGTAGGTAAACGTCTGAATAATCTATTAGGAGTGTTTATGATTTTAATGGATGGATAAAGTTTTCCGCCTCCTCTTTAGGCAGTCGAGATTAACTTATCCACGGTTTTGGATCGAGCACGTTCTGGAATGTTCGCTTAAATTTATTGCACCATTTCTGTTACATCTAACTGCACTTGCAACTGAATGCGTTTTGAGCATGTGGGGCCCGCAGGTTTCACAACTTTCGGAGGGAAGAAATCTCAGTGTACTTATTGGTAGGAATAATTAAGAATAAATTCGAATGTTATCCAACCTGTGTGGTGTAGGCTAGTCCGATTGCTAAGGATAAATTAACGATATAAGCTTGATTTCATTCAATAGTCCTAAGTGACTTTAAAGTAAGACTGATATTATTAGTTTGTAATTATTTGAGTCTGATTAAGCGTAACAGCGTTAAAAAAATTATAGTCTGACGATGTATTTGTTGATAAATATAGCTTATTTGTTTTAATGTAATATGCCATGACTATATTTATAAGACTGAGTTAAAAATTCTCAATATGTTTAACGGTGATGTTAAAGACTTTTTTATGATAGTATTATTAGATATTGTATTCTGTGATGATTATTGATAAATTTTTACGCAAAATGTTTTGAATATATTTATAACTATATACTGGGACAGCGATACTAATTCTGATTTAAATATTCACGCTGCTTGGACAGAATGGATATTCGAGAGGGGTACAATACAGGTAGAGGTTTACCAGGATATTCCGCAACGTGTTTATTATTGAATGCTTATATTTTGTTTACGTTTTGTTAAAAGTTTCGACTTTGTTATCAAAATTTCCAGTGTTCATTCTATTTTCTTGTCATTGTCTGTTGCTTGAAATATAAAACTTAAAAACGCATTCGTCTTTGCTTACTCTTTTGCTTCCCTATTAACTACTTAATACTAGCGCGCACTAATCTTTCTACTGCGTCATCGAAAAATGTTTATTCAAAAAAAAAATTACCCTAAATCCTGAGCACGCTTGAAGCTATCTAACAAATCATATTGCCGCACGATTCGCCGCTTTAAATATTAATTATAACATGTATGTATGGTGTGCGTATAGCTCTTGATATCAGCTGTCATTTAGTAAAGTAGCACGTACAATCTCAAAGAGAAAATGAAAAGAATACATAAAACATATATACATACATATTGAGCATGTATGCACGGGGAGAGTTAAATTTTCACTTTGACGGCGTACACGTGACCAAAAAATTATTTGGATCAATTGATCTGCAGAGTTGCCTGGAGTTTGACAGCGCCAGTTATTTGAAGAAGGTTCGTGCCGCGGTCACCGTCGCAGCTGTAGATGCGCCCGACTCGCCTGAACCAGAATAATGCCCAGAATAAACACGTGGCGCGCGCACGCACACTCACGCACTCACCACACACTCGCACTCACACCTCACACACGTGCGCGAGCGAGACCACAGTTGCCTGAGCATATATTTTCCAGCAGCTTCACTCCTTTATATTCATTCGCGAGACCCGTGTCTTTACTTTTGAGCTAGGTTACCTATAGAGTCCTGTCGCTTTAGCCTAGCTAAGACCCGTCCGTCTCTTGAAGATTTCTCACGCGCTTGATACACTAATATAGCGGACTTATATTTATATTTACTCACTAAAAGTATTAGCTCACCAAAATATTTATTTTATTTAATATGGATATCGTAGTATGTAGTTTTTAATCCATTATTTACGAAATAATGAGTGTGGATCTACTAAAGTTTGTGATAAATTGTAATCACGCAGAGATATGTTGCGTTGTTAAAATTCTTCGTCCGCAATATATGATCTCTTTTCGTAATACTTTCAACGCTAATGCATTGCTCTTAAATATTTATACTCTGTATAATTAGTACCTTCAATAGAACAAGTTTAGTGACGTTTAAAGCAGACATGATGGAAATGGAATTTGAAACGTAGACGTCCGCTGTGCATGTTTCTTAATATATTTTTGTTGTGTATACTCTGAGGAAACATTTAGTTTCTTATATCATAGAGTGATTCCATTTATTTTAAGAAGAATGCATGCATTTCTTTGTGTGTTTGTATACTCATATTCAAACTTGTATCTAGTGTCTAGTCTTGTCATAGATATCGATTCTCAATATGTCGTAAGATTTTATTTTCACGGAAAGGCCTGGATGGTATATATATTATATATTTACATACAGATTTCATATTGAGAAAGAGTTTTTTTATTATTTTCTCGTTGTTCTTTAAAAATTTTATGAATTAATGGCAGCTTATTATTGTTTTAATTATGAAATTATCTCGATCTAGGTTCCAGGCTATCCTATATTGTTTAAATGTATTTCACGAATAACTGATAAAGGAAAATAAAAAAAAATATATTTTAAGACTGTTAATACATATTTATATATGTTTATGAAGCTGTTAAAAGAGCCTTATAATATTTTATATTTGTAGCCATGCTACGTATTTTATTCATTAACTATTAAATTAAAAAGTTTATTTGTAGATGAATTTCGTTTGAAATTAATATAGTTAAAAGCCTGTTTTTATGATTGATAATAATTTTAGTATTTGGTGCACATTGATGTTACATTTCATTACACTGGGGGAAATGGAATTTAAATATGCACTTAGGTATTTATACACTTTGAAATATACTATAAAAAGGTCCCATTGAAAAGAAATTTGTTTTAAAACGGTGCTCATTGGAAAGTATTATTACCTTAAATTTTATATTTGTCCATTTTTTGTTATATAGAAATACAAAGGCTATATTGTGAAAATTTATGATATACTAAATTTTATAATAAATTGGAGTTTCATTTATTACCTAATTAATAGTTTTTATATACTAATACTACTTTAAACTGCCAAACCTCGTCACATTTTTAATTTACGTATCGTTTCCATATTATGTCAACACTTCTATATACACATCACTGCTTTAAAATGCATAAAACTGCCTCAATTATTTTTTGATTCTCAATCACAGAATTTTATAAGATACGATGTAAATTGACAGGTAAATTGTTTCCCCCATTTGAAAATATTTTTATTTCGTAATTTTCATTATATAGAGTGTCCCAATATTAACGCAAAATTTTCATTAATTAGAACATACACCTTTTAATCTGATCGTAATTTTTAATTTAATCATAAAAGTCCATAGGGTATGGTATGGTAATGTATGGAATAACACATCGGACTAATGGCCTCCACGACTCTCCATACATATACGTATTTTTTTTTTCGAAATTTTCCATGAAATTTCTTCTTAAATGTGGTCGAATCGTTGATGCAACTTAAAATAAAATCTCCTTTAAGCACGTGTGGTTCTGGGCTTGTTAACATAAACCTGTAATTTTAAAAACAAAAAATGAAATCTAATCGTATTAAATCAGGATCTACGGCGTCTATTTCAATCACCTCGACAGTAGAAACCCTGGTCTTATGCAGTGTTTCACGGGCTGTATCTCTTGTTGAAACTACGTATTGGCCACAATATCCAATTTCGGCAAAAATAACTGGGTTATCACGTTGATGAGCACCAGTAACAGTCACTGCAAGACCAGCCTTATATATAGATAGTGAAGATACTTATTCTATTGAGTAACGCCTCACTTTTACAAAACCTCAACTGTCCGTTGTCGATTTGCTCTTTTTTAAGGTTGTCAACCTACTACATAAATAGAGCAAATAAAAATATTAAGTTATTTTTGGACATTTATATATTCCGTTAATGAAACCAGTTCTATGTTTAAATGTTTTTTAATTTGACTGAGTAATAGTGGCATTCTTGATATCTACAATTCATTTGAATAAGTTAGAAAAGCTAGGCTTACCAACCTAAATAAAACATTTTTATAAATTAAATATATTTACAACATAAAACACTAGTAGGCTGTACAACAAAGTTAAAAGGAATTTAATATGCAATTGCCATGTCACGTTGTTGTTAAAATAAAAATATTGTATAATTAAATGTAGTATTTTACCCGAACCGTTAACGGTATTTGATTTAATGCGAATAATAAACATTCTTATATTAGCAAGGCTAATACCGATCGATACATCTTAGTGAATGTCTTTAGTAGGTAACATTCACATATTTTAATTTATAACACGCTTTGTAACATATTATATATACAATTTTTATTTATAATTCATACAAGGAGATTAAATAATCGCAGGAGTTTGATATAAATTACTATAATGAAATACAGATAAGGCTGAGAATGCATTTTTTTTTTTATATTAAAAATAGATTGGTAGCCATACATTTGGATGTCAAAGTGAAAAAAGATAACCTTAGTCTAAATAAAATAAATGCTTCAATTTATGTGAAAATCGTACGCACGCAGTGAACAATGTATTAAATAATGTATTTGTCTCCAACTATAATTCCATTTAAATTAATTTTGTACGATTGGAACATTTACGTTATCTAGTTGAATTTATAGTCTGTGGTCTCAAAATTGTATCTCGAATCAGCAGGAATGTTCAATATTACTCCTTATTTTACTTATGAGTAAATACGAATGTAATGAAATGATCTTGTAGAATTGAGCTGCCGGTAACTTATTAACCTAATTCCCTAAGTTTCGCTTGATAAAGAGGCTCTCTATTCCATTATATGTTTCAAATATAAATGCAACAATTAGATTTTCATATGATAAAAGTACTTTAATACACATTACGTTAAAATAAATGCATGTAAATACTCAAGTGTGTAGATGACATTCTTATTTATAATGAGATATAAATTTCCTCTTTCTCAAGCTTACAAAAGTATGAAATGATAGTATTTCTACACTAGATGGCGCTTATACACATTTATATTGGAATCCATGCTATGTCTCCCAATTACATCTAAAAAGCCGACGCCTATATTAATATTTGATATATCGATTCTTGTTTCACACTTTCCAATAAACACATCAATGAAGCAGAAAACCATTCTGCTGTAATTTATCGCTCAAGATTATTCATTATTCTGAACGATAGGTCTCTGGGAAAGAGTGAAACAAACGCAAAAAACATTATGACCATAAACTGTGACATGATTTAAAAGTTAAGCTTATCTAATAATTTCGCTCTGACAACTTCTCTGTGATGTTAGCGGCCCGAGTTTTTGCGTGTTGCATGATATCCACAGCTAGGTCTTCTACTGTGGTGTACCTAGACTTCTGGAAATTAAACAAGTCTGTGATAAAGCCTACTATTTCTGATTGGAAGGATTCACAGACGTCTCTGAGCCGTTCCCTTGGCCCGAGGAAACCCCAAACTAGAACAGGTAGAAGATGTTCAGATATGGAGTAGAAGTGGGCCATGAAACCATCCTGATATTGAAGGTATCGCCGCTTCGCTTTGATCACTGACCATACTGCTGTTGTTAAGGCCTGTAATTTATTTTTAAAAGCCGTTAATAATTGTCTGTATGAATATGGGCGCTAAGCAACTATTTTATCACTAAAAAGACAAGTGACCAGATGTGATAAATATCTATACAGTGATATTTTTTTTTTACATAAATACAATAACGTAAATAAATAAGATAACGTTTGATGTTAAGTTAATGTTCATATTTTTTAAAAAATCAACTCAAATGTTAAATTCTGCCTTAATTTTGGTTTATAAAGCTGAACAGTTAGTTTGGAAGCGCTAACATCCAGAATCACTGTTTCGAATTTCTTATTTTTGTGTTGGATAGTCAATTTATCGTACACATCACGCTATAAGCAATATGAGCAGAGCGACAAATAAAATATTGATAAAGCGGAAAAATATCTATCACAAATAACTATCACTTCTGAGAGATGCAGACAAAGTTGCCGGTGTAAGTTACTTTTACGTAAAGATTTTTAAATTATTATAAACGTTTTTACGTTTTGTTTAAATTGGTTTATACTCATTCCTAAGCGTTGATACGGATTTACAACAAAAGGGTATTAACTATCGAAGCTTATATACCTGTATGGAACATGGCATCAATTATAATTGTGGCGGCATAAACATACCGTCTCCTTAAACCCGTCAGAGAGCCAGCGGTTGCGCACGACGGCCAGCACTGAAGCCGGCGGAGAAGCCAAGTCTTCGAAGGCATCCAGCAGAATGTAGTCCAGCACCACGTCGTAGAACGTTAAGACCTGGAGAAATGAGTGTAGTTTAAAACCTAGGGGACATATGGAAATAAATAAAATCAAACCATTAAACACTTTTTCACACGATTCTATATTGAACGAATTTTTGTGTTGGATTGAATACCTACGAAAAAAATTTAACAACCCACCTTAACGCCTTTGCTCGTCAGTTCGTTTTCTAGCACAGTCCAGTTGGCAGCATCCGTTGTCCATGACACCATTTCTTCATATGCGACTAGAAATTCTTTGGGTTCCTGCAAATCACAATTATTTCAAGTTCGTTGTGCTGGTTAATTCAAAAACAATTTTCCTTTTTCAAGTGTAATCAATTATTATAATGCTAATTTGAAAGTAAGTTATATTATACTATATGATGGTAGGAACAATAAATAATGGGTAATAAGAGACCTTTATTACCCAGCAGCCATTTTGCCTATCATACGAAACTAAAAGATTACGCGCACGGCGCAATTGGAACATGTCTTGAAAACAAATGCCACTATACTCGTCAAATGTTACTGTGCATAATATTGAAATACAATCAATCGAACATAGATTTTTATCGTGCAAGCTTGTGCGTGAATGCGTGTGTGTCTGTGTACATATGCTTGAGCACGCGTGTATGTGCGTGCGTACGTGTGTGTGTGTGCGCGTGCGTGCTAGTGTGCGTGCGTGTTGGCCAGTCACCTTGTCAGCGAAGAGCAGCAGGTCGGTGAGCACCTGTCGGCCGGCGTCGATGAACCACGCCCAGGCGGCCTGGTCGCGGAACACGGCGCGGAAGGCCACGCGCAGGCAGTGCAGCTTGCACAGGAACTCCGCGTCCGAGCTGCACTGCACCACCTCCGTGCGCAACGTTCTAACACAATTTTAGTGTTATGTATGTAATATTGCTTCTTGTTTCATGCTATTTGAGAGGATTCTACAGTAGGCGATGTTGCCAATATTAAGGGGTCAAGTCGGCATGCAAAATGTGTCATTTCTTTTTCTTCTAGACATTAAAGTGGAACGTGTAAAATTTCCTTGGAAAACGATAAATTACTATCGATTACTAATTTGTAATCCATGCAATCTAAATACCTGTAAGGTATCCCAGTTTCCAGCTGTTTAACACCCATTTGATACAATTCTAAATTTTCTATTTCTGGCAGTGATTCCGCTAAATCGTCAAAGTCCCTGAGATCAGCAACCTGCAAACACAACAAACAAAGGTTAACGTTATTAAATAAAATAATTAAGTTTATTGGCACGTTCAAATATTATTTTTTCAACACAAACCTGTACAACCTGAATTTTAGAAGACAGTGCCGTCTCTTAAAATTTCAAACACATAATATTTGGTCCGTAAACAATATTACTTACTTATGATAAATATTATAATCACAATTCATGTTTAGGAAACACTAGACATCATAAACTATAATAGGTATAAATTATATAAAAGACAACAGTTGGAAAAAAAACATTCCTACAAGATAGGTCCCTTCATATACGATGGCAAGGCGTAGTGTAAAGTTAGCGTTTACTTAGTCGTTTAGTCATTAGCGGAACTAAAGATGATCCTATTTTTTTTATAATTAATCAAGCAGGCATTGACCATAGATCTACCTGATGTGCGGTGATCTAGGTGGTGACATGCTGGCTTAAGAGAAACCTATTAACTCTCGCCTTGAAGAGATCCAGATTATAAGTTTTTGGAAAACCGCAGAGAATTCCAATTCTTAGCAATTCGGATAAGGAATGAGGTGGTGATGAATTTATCATAATCATAAATAAACAAGAAAATCAAAGTGCAGAAAATGGTAAAAAGCAATTGGTACGTAACGACTGTTGCCAATGTGGAATTGTTAGTGACCTGATCCTCAGCAGAGGCGAAGGACTCGGCGCTGGAGTGGTGTTCCTTGCGCGTGTGGTCGGAGCCGGCGTGCGTGTGCGTGGAGAGCAGCCGCACGCGCGCCAGCGAGCCCTCGCCGCCGCCGCCGCCGCTCTCGGAGCGGAACAGCACCGACCGCTGGTCCAGGAACAGTAGCTCGCAACGCTCCTACAAACGGTGATGGGGTGTTCTTTAGTGTGCGGAATGTAGTGTTGAAGATGAGTTAAATCGTGGCTGTAATGTCTTTTTTTTTGGAGATCAACTCTCTGTAACACTTTATATTTAGCGGCTAAATAGTTGTCCATAAAGATTTTCTTCACTGATCATTAATGACTAATAAGAATATTCGCCTGAAATTAAGTATTTAATAATAAATTTAATTGATTGATGTCTGTATGTATAGACATACAACCGTTCGTCCATCTGTTACCACGTTGTCATCGCATGAACGGTAATAGTTGGGCAGTTCAATATTGGGCCAAAGTCAATTCAATATGGGGTCAGGTCTGCAAACAACCTTACGTCTTTGCAAATTTTCATGGGCGGTGGTACCGGTGTTAGCTTACCAATAAGCGACGACAAAAAATCGAGGGCAACGGTTTACACGGTCATAAATTAGATGGACGACAATTTTTACAGGTATTGTTTGATTTTATTGTTTTTATTGTTACCTGTAACAAATAAGCATTTTGTAAAAGATCCTGTATCTCCCTACAGAACTCTGCCTCTTCAGGCGAGGTAAGCGCAAGCGTGCCTGCGCCTCCTCCCCGCGCATTCACCGAAAACGCGGCCAGCGCATCTTCCCAGTAGTTTATGCTCGTCTCCAACGCTTCCATACCTTGTTGGAAAAAAAATAGTTTTAGGTCCAATAGTTCTCGAATGGATGCAATAATAAGGGTAAATAAGATGTAGAGAAAAATAAGAAAAAAATTATTTAAGAATATCTCTTAAAATGTTTTTGTCTTATTGCGAGGGGAAATCAAATGTGAAATCATTGTACTGGAACATTGAGTGTGGATAAGTAATGCATACATATTAAACATCTGCTATAATGCTTATAGTATCTCTATATAAATGAAATTCTCGTGTCAGAATGTTAGTTAACATACTCCTCCGAAACGGATAGACCGCCGCCGTCTGAGAATCGACCAACATCTATTTTTCAAACCCCTAAATGGTAAGGCAGAACACAAGACTAAGGTTCACATTATAACATACAAGGAAACAAGTACTTCTAGTATATATGTTTTTATTGTTAAATAATAATAATTTGATGTAGGTATTAAAATACCTTTGTATAAATTAAAAAATATGGCAAGATAGTTCAAATATAACATTGCTTGGTTTCCAGGAACTTGAGCTTTGTGCGGAAATTGCATAGTAGGTACAAATAATTCTCTTTTACATCACAGCAATACAACTTCCTTATAGGATCTCTCAGTCTGACTAGTGCTCTGTACATGTTGTATCATATCATGCACCCCGCTATTGAGATCTTGTATGGTCCCAGCTAGTGCAGTCAAAGTGTCTGCTATTCTATCATCCAGCATTGTTCTGCGTTCTTCTTGTGAGCGTAATGTATGAGCTATTGATTGTAAAGCATCCGCCATTCGTTCCTGGGAAGCTATTCTACGTTCTTCTAAGTCTAATGCCCAACGGGGCGGCGGAGTAACTCTGGCGTCATCTGAAAATTTTAGTTTTGATTAATAGATTCTCAACAACCAGAGCCAATTGGAATTATTTATCTAGAATTTTTATGAATACTGAAAGATATATGTAATTTAGAATATTTAATCATAGTGTGGTAAGTTTGTAAAAAAATTAAGAATTTCAAGCCATCATCAAGGAAACCTGCTTTAAGAATTGGATTGTTAGGTTTATAGATTTAAGAAAAATAAATTATTAATCACCTGTGTGCATTTTAGAGTTATTGGTAGTTGTGGATTGTCTAACTTTGACATTCACTGGGATGGAATCATCTACACTTTCATCGTTAGACATTTCCTCATTATCCGAATTTCCTGTTAAGAAATTTTCCAATTGCTTGGAAGATGAGACTGCAGCACTGACTGAACCCTCTCCATTAAGTTCCAACACCCTTATCTCTAAGTCATTAAGTGGTACAAATCTGCTGCTACTAGCATTTGGATCAGATTGAAATTTCTTAGCATTTGCAGCTTTTTTTCTACATTTATGCCGCCATTCAAACCAGTACTGTGAAAAAAAGAAAATAGGATTCATAATATATTAAAAAGCACTTCAATGCTATAAAACTAAAAATTAAATAGAATTCATATTAATCAACCCAATATGTGCATTATTTATTTAAAATGAATCTTTGGAGATACAATACCTTCTTCCACCCATCGGGTGCTTTTAAAGCACCTGATGCCACAGCATTTAATTTTTTGGCCAGCATCGCCCACTTCTGTCGCATTGCTTGGTGGCTAATGGGGGCACTAGGCAGAAAACCTTTAGACATATCCCTATTTGATTCTAGAAAATCTATAAGAATTTCAAGCTGTTCTCTGACTATTCTTCGAGGTGGTGCCATCTGTCTAAAAAATATAAAGAAATACTTGGAAATCGTTGACATTAATATGATACAAATTTTTATTAGATTTTTAACAAAATGTAATATATAGTAGATTTTGTTTTAACAAAATTTTATACATATTAAATTTTGTTAAAAATCTAATAAAAATTTGTTAAGTTAGCTAAGAACTTCAAAAAGTACTTTAATTTATAATAACAGCAAAGTAATTTTAAATTATTAATTCACATAAATGTTTGCTTAATAAAATCAATATTATGTATAAAACCAACAAACATTCCTTACCTTTAGAAGGCTTTCAAAATAACAAAATTAGATATCAGTAGCTTCACAACTCGAACATAATAAAATCAAATAAATCGCGCGCTATTCATAGATTTGACATACTCAATTTCTTTCAAAACACAAACTACAAGATGATATGTAATGGCGACCATTGAGTCTATCGAGTTTATTTCAGTCATGTTTGTATACCACGAACCTAGCAACTTCAACTTTTACGTTTACATATTTTGTTCATAGATGGCGTAACCCACGTTTATATTTGGTGAAACTGCACTGCACGTGAAAATTACAATTCTGTTAAAATATGGGCAACGCATTGATATGGTCAATATGTTTAAATTCTGAGTATTCATTAATGAATTCAAGCAATATATTAAATACTTGCTTGGCGGGTGTAACTACGGAGCGACATCTAACAGCAAATAGCAATAACAATACAAACTAAGAAAGCGTTTTATACATCAAAGTAGTATAGATGTCGTGCATATAGGACATCCATCCTTTTTTGTGGCGAATGTCGATGTTAGCCTTAAGGGCTACTATATCTTAGCACGGATACATGTAAAAGTATTTACAGTGCTAATAATATACGTTATATATAGGTTTTGATTTCATTAGATCGTACCTATAATTTCATTCTTGACTCTGTGCTATTATAGAACATCTTCCTATATAAATTACGTGAAATGTTGAACCACTGTGCTTAGTTTTATTCAACATTAAATATACGATAGTTTATAACTAAATTACATTAATAGTATATAATATATTTTCTAAATTCAGAAAAATATTAAATTGGCTCTTGTTCGTTTCCGCCGGAATACTCATAGTCTATAAATAAATATATAATATTATAATATATAGGTATACCCAGGCATGGCCATGGTATCACGAGATAATTCTGAATCGATTTTTTTTCCTTACCGTAAGTAGGTACCTACTTATACGATTCGTTTAAATACAAATTGGAAATTACAGTATGATTTCATACAAAATATTCAAATAATATTCGTTTTAAATTAAAACAATTCTAATCAAACCATCAAGTTTCACAGTTCATGTTCGTATGCTCAAAAATTTAATGGACAGGTAATGAAAACCTGAACGAAATATCTTAATTTTCTTATTCATACATATTTTATAATATTAAAAGCACACGGTAAGTGTTAAACGGTTCATCATGATAATAAATTCAGTGCGGAAGGTGCGCCAGTCATCCCGGTGTCAGCTTACAGCTACCTTAATTATCTAACCCCGAATTTTCACACTGACCGACTTTGCACCTGGGATCACGAGTCGCTAATAAAATTCACGGAAAATTAATTCAAACTACACGCAAAGTGAATTAAATAAAATGTGTTTAATTGTACTAGAAAAATCCCCAAGTTGTAATTCATAAACCCTTTTGAAAATTATAAGTGTAAAGTTAGGAGATTTTTTTATATCATTTGGAGGTGTATACTGAATTAAAAAATCGATTTTCGTTATGTGCAAATATATAAATGAATTTAATTATGATTATATACTTGTATAGGGACTAGGTAAGTTTTTGATATTTTTTATTAATACGAAGATAATATTATACATAATTAGATATGAACACGAATCAAAATGACATAGGAAACAGTGGATTTGAATACAGATTGACGCTTTTTTTTAATTTGAATTTATATGAACTAATTGGCTGATTAACTGTAGGTACACTTGCTTTAAGTAGGTATAAAATCTTAAAGATTTATAAATCGAAACTAAAATGTTATAAGGTATATTTATATAAATATTTGAGAAAGCGTTGAATAATTAAATGTAGATTATACAATATCTTAAACATTATTTTAATCTCATTAAACCAATTCAACAAAATTCTAACAAATAACTTTATAATATGCATATGAAGTCTTTTTAATATTGCTGCTGTGATTTACGCGAAAAGGTTGTTTATTTATCAATATAGGTGAATGCATATTAACACACAAGTGATAACTGATAACGTGAAGTTTAAATATAACGGCATTGGAATAATTCAGCGTGGCGATCGCGACAGTCACAAGGCGGGCGCCGCGCCGCGGGCGCTGGTAGGGTTAACAAAGAAATTCTCAAAAAAACATATTCAATTGAATTTAGTAAAGACAATTTCAAAAAATATTTACAGTGCTAATGATTAGTAATAAAGATAAACAACTATTTTGTTTCTTTAATATTTAATTTTAAGCGTGTATGTGGAGAAAAATTCACTGTTAATTGAGCTTCAAAACGTGTAAAGTTTGTAATTAAAAAAAAATTCACTTCAAAAATAAAATCGGGAAAACAAAATTGTACATTGGGTACTCGTAATTATTTATATCAAAGTTGGTTGTGTGGCAGCCCTAAGTATCGCTTCTCGAGCGCGGGGCCCGTTCTGCGCTCCGTCAGTCTATCAGAGGCTCTGCACTGCGGCGGTACCCTCCTCTTTACTGAAAACATCTTTTCAAATACATAAATACTACGATTTCACAAAACTAAAGATCTTTGTGTATATAAGCCAACTAGTTCTTCGGTGTTTTAACAATTTAGTGATGTGCGTATAAGGAATTTAAGCATAGTGATATACCTTTATACGATCTTGCCTCATCCCGCGCTAATAACGCCGGTCTTTTCTGAGTTCAGGTAAGATCACACAAAAGGAGCCGTAATGAAATAATTCGATACAATATCTACGAATACAACATATTTATGATTATACCTACGCAAATCTTTAGAAAAAATTAAGTAAATATATTCTCGTCTTCGTATTGAAAGAATCTATGCCTATTCGAAATAATTTTTTATCAAAACATTGATGGTAAGCGAAATCTTTTATATTTACATTTTGCTTATTACCATAAGTGCATAGTAGGTTTATTCAATGGAGATGTAACAAGAGTAACATTTAGATACACGGACCTCCTAACACGTTTCCTTTAAACCGGTTCACTCTGTGCACGCTGTTTAGACGCCAGACTTATGTAATGGACAAATCCTATAAGACATATCGCCTGTGTTCATCCAAGGATCGAAGACAGCAATTTTCTCTTGCCTTGATGTGTTTCAACCATCCGTATTAATCTACTAAATTAACCACTCGGCAGCATATCATACAGTTATAAATAATTTAACGGTGTACTAAATTCTTTGCGACTCTACAACAAGTACATCTATGTTAATTATATATATTATTTATAAAATTAGCTCATTACTTATACAATTTACTACAAATATTCAATGTCAATGAAATATGAAATGACATAACATACAAATTCGATGACTACAGACATGTAACTCGCAAAACATCTGTCAAAAGAGATTTGCGAATCCGCATTGTCAGCGACAGCTGCACGTCACTCCACGTGCTTATACTCGTATTGTACAATAATAATAATAAAACTAACGCTTTTGCGTATCTTTTGAATGGGAACCGATACCGCGAACATTAATAAATTAGGAGCTGTAATTTAATGAATCATATATGTAGAATTCTATTAAGAACTCCGGATAAAATAGCCGTGACTGGCGGCTGTTAAATTGGCCTTTTTTATTGAACTAAGTGATTGTCCAATCGACCTTACAAGAACCTCTATTACACGTAAGTCTGACAACACTTTAGAGCACAGTAGAATCGCGAGGCACACGCAGTAGAGTATTACAGCAGATAGAGAATAAACGAAAGTACTTAATAGTTATATGATATCTGTAATTAGGGTAAAGTCGGGCAGATTGAATAAGCTTTAATTGTCACAGTAACATCAAGCCAGTCGCGCCAGAGGCCACTTGGCGTCGTTGTATCGATCTGCAAATCCATACTGCTCACGTCATACGCAACAGGAATTCGTGTGTTTCCGACTAAATAAACAAACCGAATAAACAGAGTTGTGAATAACGTACGTATTATTTTACTCGCGTAGGTGTTACATTGTTAGTTATTAGCGGCAATAAGTTCCGTAAACTGAGCTGGATCTTCATAATATATATCTTCATATGTATTTTGTCGGAAGAATCTTAAAGTATGGCCGATGGTCAATTGCTTCTAAAGGTTAATTTGATGGCGACATCGCCGGTCGGTTGCTCTGTTAATTTCCGTTTCTCTGATCACTCGGTAACGTTGATCAGTAATTGCCAATGTATTGGACTGTCTAATAATACATTTCCGAAGTTCATTCACCTTAAAATGTTACCAAGCTTCTTGGCAATTACCGACTTATATCATGAAATGATAATAAGCTATAATTATACCACACAACTTTTAAGTAACATAACGCAACAAAATAAAAGAAATAATTTTTTGGGGATCCTGCTAAGAAACAAAGTCAACAACGATTCCTACTAAGCACTGTGAAACTAAATACATATTCAATATTCGTTAGTATTAAGTACATTATTAATTGTGTACTCTACATAAACGATGGCATGTTTGAGAGATAATTTCGCGATGTAATAAGAAGGGTGGGCACGATGCCGACTGGAAAATTGTGTCAATTTCAAGGAGGGAGGCGGTCATAATTGCCTTGAACGGAAAAATTGTGGGCGCTATGGAAACCCTACAATTTGCCTTTTAAATATAATGAGCTATATTATTTCAACCTAGTTATAGGAACACTGACAAAAATCGTTAAATTTCTAGGTATTCTGCCAACAATAGCCAACAAAAATTAAAAAACCAGTGACCGTGTCTTGTTCAAATAGCCAGCGTTTTGTTTAAACAGGCTATTTTGACGTACTACTGAAATAAGGCCGCGTCCCTCGCGTAAACGCAAATTAGGAAAAGCTTTTTGCAATTTGCTTTGTCCCATGTCCGCTGGACGGCCATAACTTTTCAGATTTTTATGAAAGGGCTATTGCCATAAAAAATGCGAGCCGCAATGGTCGTGTTGACGTAGCAATCATAAACTGTGCTAACGAAGGGTTCAGCCTGGAAGAGGTTTTGATAAGGGACTAAATGTGGGGCCGATTCTCGTATTCGTATGCAAGCAACGGCGTACAGCGGGAATGCGATCGATACGCGCCCGCGCGACGAAACCCTCGCGAAGCAACGTCCAAGAATTGCCAAACACACCCGCGGGAATTGAATAAATCTTGACATTTGCCCTAAATAAAGCTGATATATATTTAAAGTTACAGTCTATTTAAAAGCAATGTTAACTACAAATTTACGCATAAAGAAAAGTCACTCATAGATTTCTCGTTTAAAATCACAATTATTTACATCCGAGATTGATACGATTCTTTTATCATATTTTTTATAATAACTGTCTCATTACTATGCCGGATATGATATATTACTATTATTATAAATTGCTTATTTTTACTTAACGATGACATCACCGACGATATTGAGATAAATAAGAATCATATCACAAGCAAAGCTAACATTGGATGCTTTTCATCTCGGACGGTGACCGCTTGGCCCTGATCTTGGCAAATACGCCGCTGAATGTATTTTTTTGTTGTTTCTGGCAATAGTCACGTACATGAACCTGTATTTAAATGTAACAAAACTAGTAGACTAGTAGACAGTCGTCTAGTGTTAATTTAATAGATACATACTGGAACTTTTTGAGGATTAAGTTAGTATTTTTGAGACAATTTCCATAGAGATGTTATCGCCATAATAACAGCCATTGTGTACCGAATAATAATATCTTAAGTTCAATGTCTTTCAAAATTCAAATTCCATCAAAGCGTGGGCAGACGACTTATAACCTCGATAAGAACTCGTTTCAGCATGAAGGTTAGGTCAAAATCAATTACTATCAATACCAATACAAAAATTTTGTTCGTGGCATCCTACGCTAACTGTTTACTAATAGCTTAATGCACTTCCTATAACTGTCTGACGGACAACTAAGGGGAAATTCTATAGTAGGGTGAAACTACTAATGGCAGTCTTTCACTCCACTTCATACCCTCAACTTGCACAGAGATAAATATTATATAAACTAATATAGAGCTTGAAATCTGTGTATTTCCAAGATATAATTTATTTAAGGCATCGAAGAGATCCTTTATGCAATTCTGTAAACCAGGAATTTGATAATATGTAATGACATTGGAATTTGTACATTAATATTGTTTTATTTATTATCTCCTTTATTGAAATATATGTTGTTTGAATAATAAAATCGACCACGATTTCAATAACAATGTAAATCAATAAGCCACAAAATAGAACTTGACTTACAACAATATATATGACATGAAATCTATTTAACAAAGCCTAAGCAGCATGCATTGAAATATATAGTTCACCGCAATTGTTAATTTGTTTAACAATAAATGTTGGTTACAGCTTGATACAGTATAGCAATAGACATAACTATTTATATAGTTTAGACAAAAGAATAAATTTTAACAAAGCGCTGTTCTTATGTGAATTGTGATGCAATAGATCCGCCTTATTTAGGCTTTTTTATATTTTACTACGAAACTATATTATCCTTACGTTTAGTGAGTAACGTCGGTACCTGAGATTAGTCTATTATATTTTTTGCGGCTCGCCCATTACTCCCTTTTGAAGACGACCCTTGGCCGAACAATGATTGGGTAGAGGGGGACGAAATGCAGCTGTTCATTTCTTTGTAAATTGTTAGTTGTTACTATCATAGTATAATAATATAAAAACGTAGGTTTAATGAAACTTTGTAGATCCCGAAGACGCAGTGAAAATAAAGAGATAAATTTAAACCGCATTTTTTTTCTATTTTCATTTGGAAAGTTGAAGTATTAAATCAAAGTGAAATCCAGCATAGTTGGACGAACAGACCACTTTTTTCTCGGACTCGGCATAACGTTCGGCTTTTTATACAAGTTTATGGAGTTGCCAGCGATGAGCAAAATGGTTCACCGCACAAAGTAAATAGGCAAAATTAATAATGATAGTTTTTGTAACGTACCAAAAATGAGCTGAAACGAATGCAGTCAATTTAAAAAAATAAATAAATAAAAATAAAAGAACTGACGTTTTTACAAAACTTTTTTTAACATCGTGATGTTTAAGATTACTGGTGATTTCCGTGAAATACTGGTTCAATTGTTGAGAGAGCTGACGAGAGTTCATGGCCATTGGAACAATCGATTTATGCGAATTTACGAATCGTGTATGGCTGCCCGTAATTCGATACTCCCGAGTTCCCTTTTCAAAATAATCGTATTTGCTCCATTTCTCGATAAAAGCAATATGTTCTTATATTTCAGATTTGTTATACTTACATAACGTTATGAGATTAATAAATAATATGGACGTATCCACATATATCTGAACACTACATTTATTTTCATTTTACAATTTATAATTTAGAATTTTTTATTTGATGATTTATATATCAGTAATTAATGTATTTATTATTGAAACCCAGTCATGGACCATAACAAGCATTTATTAGATATTTGGTCAGATTCAAAATTTTAACAGGGACACAATATTCTTGTATAGGTATGTATGTATTCATCAAGATAACTGTCTATAACATTAATATAAAAAGCGGTTCGAAGCACTATAATGACATTTATAAAAACCACTGTAATATAATGACAATTCAATTAATTGAAACAAAGAACCCAACAGGTGTACGAATAACACTTTGAAATAAAAAATTACGTCCGGTGTGCGACTCTGTGGCCAAAATCAATAAGTCTTCCCCTCCTTCTACTAGCGCGTGCGCACCCACGTGTCAAATTGCCTAGCAGTCACTCAAGGAAATGCTTAATAAAGTCTTCATTGTTCGTACATGACACCATCGTGAGCGAGTCAAATTACGAATAAACTTTTCTAGATTTTTACGACATCTTTAGACTTTAACAAACCGTAAAAACGATTGATACTTTTATAGCATTTCAATGCATTGTTACTTGATTGTCGATCGTGTCAAAGATAAGGTATGTTAGATCATAAAATTTTATCCACAAAAGAACCCGCAGCACATGGTCCAGCTCTCACCGGCTATAATTTAATATCCGCCCGAAAATAATCCCATTTCCTCAATACCATTACCTACACCGACACGCTTTACTTGGGCACTTGGATATAGGGCTGGATAATTAAGTGAAAGCCACTTAGATACTCAATGCAATATTTGGTGATGCAATGCAGGCGAGGGAAGACTATACTACCTTATACGTATTACTTGGCCTGCATCTGGTAAAAGCTATCTAGTGCATCGACATGTTTACAGTTTTTCACAGACATCCGTTTGAATCCTAAAGTTAAACAAAACTATTGAACTATATGTAATAAAAAGGACGTTTGGAATATTTACGAATAGATGTTATTGATTTGTTATTAAATTACTTTTTCATGTTAACCTATAATAAGGAGTGTAGGTATTCCAAGGTTGTCTGCTCATTTCCACGTACAAGGTTGCTGTCAAGGACCACCAACAATAGAGAACGTTTAAATGTCCTTCGCCGCATTTCTCTCTTTCACTCCGTTAACCTGGCTGTCTATTTTTATACTCAGCTATTTCTCGGCCGCTATTCTATTTCTATGTGTCTAACTAGCTTATTTATAAACAACATTTTATACTATTAATTCACAAAGTTATTTCTTGAAAGACGTCTGTAGATGGCAAAAGAAAACTTTCCGGAAGCCCTTGCAATACATACTGTGACACTTCCGCTGGGTTCTCGTCCCTTTTTGAGGTCGTACCGTTTGTTAACGGTGGCCTAAGCTATACAATTACTAATTATGTCGCGAATAAAGACTCTATCCTAACTCCACATACATGAATAACAAATTCGCGTAATTAATAGAAAGAAAAAAAAAACAGCAATACTACAGCATATATAAAAATAGACACTATGGAATGAGTATACACCTCTAATTACAAAAATATACCAACCGTCAATCTTGATATAATATGAATAAGTGTGAATAATAGAATTATATTTTTCAATCGAACAACAATAAAGTGCTGATCGATGAACAAAGATTCCATGGGGAAATCACAAAGGAACGCAACTGGCAGTTGGCGGAGTAGTGATGCAGACAATGTGCCGGTAACGGGACAAGGCACTAATTGTGGCGTGTAGCAAGCTCTTCCGTTACCCGCGGCTAAGTTCCCGAGAGAAGAAACGTGTCTAACCTCATAAATATAGCTACTACCAACAAATTACAAGATTTCATAGTTTTCCGCTCAGGTTTGAAATTCTTATTCAACCATTTAATAAAACATTATATGTTTATTAAATAGGTGAATAATAAATGTTTCCGTCATACATAATAAATTTTGTCACATCTATTTTAAAACTTTGTTACAGATATTCATAAGAAAATCCAACCAGTTAAAAAATTTTAATGCCTTGAATTTATTCATGGCAAAGCCTCGAGTGTATTGCGCCACTAAAAACATTCTGAAAAACCTCACTGAAAAGGTTCACTTAAACCGAGTGAGAGCCCATTTTAAACGATGTTCTTTTGGATTCGTTTTGGAATACCAAAGATAACGGTGCACGATCTCAAATGAATCGAGTCACGAAAATGATCGATTGTAAGCATAGATATATTTTTTCTGCTTTATATAGTTCTACAGACCTCTCAACCTTTGTAAACAATTTGTTTTACATTACTTATTCACTTCCGTTGAACCTCAATCTCACGTTGAAAAACAAGTTTATCTGTCGATAAAAACATTTATTCTATTTCACGCGTAAAGTTGAAATAAAAAAGGTGTTATAAAATTCTGTTTTTAGTGGGTAAATCAACTAAACACATGAACAATATAATTGTTACTCACAAATTAGTACAAAACGTGCATGGTTTGCAAACGTGCCTGAACTGTGAAATAAGGCAGTACTTTTTCTAGTCACGAATCGGGAACATAACACGTACTTTTTATATTAGTGGGTTATTATACCTAATTCGATAAAAGATTATCATTCAGTTTGAAGTGCTTGTCAAGTATGTTTGGTTTCCAAAAAACATACAGTTGGTAGACATTCCGTTTGTTTGGTTCGATGATGGTTCAGCGAGAGCAAAATGTAAATAAACCTTTCAAGCGATGTATACACATGTTGGTGACAAAGATAAATATTAAATATTTGGTAATTGATGAAGTAAAAATGTTTTTGTCCACCATTAAATTTTTTAATAATTATCATTATATCGCTTAGATTGTGCAAGAAACAATTTAGCAGGTATTTAATATTAGGCTCTTAATTTATGTCACATCCAACACAAAAGTAGAATACGAAACACTGTGTTCTAACTATGACGGGAGGCAATTATAAACATTTTATTTACGTGCGAGATGGTAAATAAGGCCCAAGAGCGATGTTAAGGAAGACAAAACGCGGGTTCTCGCGACCGCAGCGAGTAGCGACATCTTCACCGGAGACGTGTTGAGTGCAACAAGCACTTGACTTACGCAAGAGCCGCTCTACCGACTTGGCCAAAGTGTACTTTACTTCAGTCAGCACCCGGCTTTAGGTACAAACATTTTGAACTTTTGAACGGTCACGGAACTTCAAACGAAATGCTAATGCAGGACCGCATAGCATGCATATCATAAAATATATTCATGTACCATAATAATTTCTTAAATAATATGCAACTACATAATCATTAATGTATTACTGGTAGTTCAAAGAAATAAAAAGATGCTTGCTTCCAAATTAAGAGTTCAATTGCTGTAATAAAATGCATAGCGAACATAGCGCGTAAAAGTAAATTTGTGTGCGCAATCGTAAACTGATCTACTTGAACCTCAAGAGTCCGCGCACAGGCCACCGTCAATAGCAATAAACTCTGCTTCTTTATTGTTATTACCGACTTTAATATTCCTTGTTATTATTACGTCAAAACATGACCTAGCACTATTACACGCAACAGTTTTTTGTAAGAGTTCAACGCCTCGGCTGTTCTAACATTTACTTAGTGAGCTACTGGACCCTGAGATTTTTCCTAAAGAAATTATTGTAACTTTATACAATTATCATATTACTAGGAAATCTGACGGAGAAGAATCGATTACCTTCTAACTTTTCGTGTATCATATGTCTTATGCAGTTGGAGTGTGACTGCCGTTAATGCATGCTTCACCAATTTTGTTTTATAATGTTCAACCCGCCTCACATGCCTTCATGCATTTATGGACAACTTATCAATATGGACATACGATTAGCAATTGTAGACCAAATGCTGTAATCTTATTCATTGACATGTAATTAATTCCTTAAAAGTATAGCTAAATTCGTAAAAAAACTCATACCGATCAAACGAAATATTTGCAAATGCTTAAAATTAGATATGCTATCGTAGCCGTACGCGTTAGCCTCATACTAATAATTACCACCGGTGTTACGCAAGGGGACAATTAAATTGTTAGCAATCGTTATTCCTCATACGGCCTTGCCTCGTAATCATGCCACATTAATCTCCGAATCAATCTTGGAAAAATGCAATAAATACTGCTTTAATCAAATAACTCTGCGATACATTTTTATGTACATGTATTTACACTCATTTTAGAGCCAGTTATACATTATGAGTTATGTTATCGTTTTTCTTAAAATACTGTATATGGATATTTCAATTAGTAGATATATAAAAATCTAATTTTCAACAACACGATTATAAATGCCTCAGTTCCATTACAATTTCTAATAAGAAATAGTCCAGCGCGTGACCGCACGTTGAGATGAGTTATGTCATTTCTTATTCCTATAATTTTCAATTTTGCGCCTGAGAATAAATAAGTATGAAAACTTGAAGATGTGCTGGTGACCGGTGAGTCATCACAATGAGACGCGTACATCGACCCGCCCCCACGGCACGGAGCCGTTATCGTTTTAAACTGCACCTCGCATTTTTTGTACACCACGCCAATACAAGAACAAAAAAATTGCGATTCCTTATTCCAACCGAGCAGTATGAATAAAAGGCAGTCGCTCGCACCGCTTTCAAATCTTATATTCAATTTCAACGCGCCGCGAAGGAATTAAAGATCAGCAATTCAAAATAGCACTACTCTCATCTTATAAACAGTAGGAAACTTATTTATTACCGTTAGTGAGTCAAAATGTATTATAATAATTTTGTGAAAAATTTAATTGACTCATTTTGAAGTTGACTCAGAGAGCTAGTGACGTCATAACGTAAGCTATGAGTATGTTGAAGTAACTTTCAACCAGTTGACTGTAACCAAGGGTTACGTAGATGAATCATGCTACTAAATATAACATACGGGAATTGTAGTTTGTAATTGATAAATTAATGTTTATGTCGTTGTCTTCTATTTGCTGTCTAGTCGGTTGGTCGAGTATTCCTTGATCTAACCATTTTTCATTACGATTAAGTTAAAAAGTGTCGTGTTTGGTTGCCTTTTCACGCCAAAATAACTGTTTTTTCCATTATAGCAAATATCGACCCGACATTGCGATATAAATGCAAATACTGAAATATTGGTAGGTATGAAACAAGTTCTCGGTTCAATTAATGTGTTTCCTTAGAAATGCTAACAAGAATAGCAAAATATAGCAGGATATTGGAATTAAATAATGCGATATACGCAGCGTTTGTGACCCCAAGCTCGTACTGTTTATTCAGAACTCCATCTGACTCGCTCATTCCATTTTGAACATAAGTTCTATTCATATTTACTAGAACTTTCCTTATTTTTGTTTCTGTTATGAACATGTGTTCGCAGTTATTCAAATATAACTGACGGCGTTATGGAGTAAAGCTTAATTTTATTCAAAACAAAATTTAAAAATTATGGGAATAGTTCAATTTTTTATTTTCCTCTTAGTATGATGATCGATGATCTTTATTAAAGGATTCTTGAAAAAATAATCATAAAATGAGAGAAAGTGATTATTTATGAGAGCGATCCATTTACGAGTATATAGAACGGAATGCGTTATTCATAACATGTGCACTATGAATACCAGAATTGTGAATTAATTGAGCGCTATAAAAACGAACAAAGCTTATTGCGTAATCATCATAAATAATGGAATATGCATACGTGATTTATCAATCCCTACACCATTCAACAGACCGTCCATATGAAGTTATCGATAACAGAATAAAAGTAAAGCAACGTGAAGTGGTTTTCTAAGCACAACATCGACGAGTTTAATATCGTCAAACACGAAACGATAGCATTGCGTGTGATAAAACTATAAATAGCAATAAAACAATAATAACGCAAACATAATTTAATTTAGAAATACCTTAGAGGAAATTTATTTCCAAAACAAGCAATATAAGTCGTTATCAACGTCACGGTGACATATATATCAAGGGTGCATGATAACATCAACGTAAGCCCTGCACGGAACAGGAATTACGGAACTGAGGCACATTTACATTTTCCTCTGGCCTTCCCGAGGACCCTGTTAGCAATAAATACGTAATGTACTCTGCAATCGATTGAGGAGGGTTCCCTTATTACGCAGCAGGTATGACATCAGCGGGAAGTTAAAGTTACTTTTGCCTTAAATTTTGCCCTCAAAAAACATGATACGAACGCATATTTTTTATATATATTGTGCTGATTTTTGTAATACTATCCTTGTTAAATGTAGGTAGTATAAAATAGTATGTAAGTATGGATAATCTATGTTTCAACTAGTTAAATACGTATTTTCTTCATATGGTGATAAAATTATGATATAGATAGATTTCTCCCTGGGGCACTATTTGTATTTCATTTATGTACGCACAAGGTATTGAATAAATAAAATGCAATTAAGCCTGGAGGGTGTGCAAACACTGGGATAGGTGAAAACCCATACTATTAATCGCAATGAAATCCGTTTTAATAGAAAAAGGGGAAAGAAGATTATCAATTTAAATTAATTTATCGTAAATTAAGGTAATTGTGTAAAACAAATTGCACGCACGTGGCGAAAGGGGTTACAATGGTGTTGTTAATAAATGATGACATTTTATAGGCCAAATATAATCACCAAGAGGGGAATAGTGTGCGAAATTGAACATTTCAATGATGCACTAATTCGGAAGTACTGAACAAAGAGAGCAGTCTGCAGGGCGTCGCCATGGAAACCGAGAAAACTACGTAGCTTACCTCCCCCGCTCTTTGCGCGGTATTCTACGTTAAAAAAGCATATCTCATGTAACTTTGATCTTTCAGTCAGTAGTTTTTTTTATCAATAGAGCCCGGAATTAAAATTAAAATCCAATTCCGCATATCGCATTGAAAACAACACAAATGCGCAATAATACGACGAATCATAATATTTGAATGTGCGTTCCTCCGAATCAGTGGTCTGAAATAATAACTCCATTGAACAAAGGGCTGTGCAATTTTGCCGGGCAATTTGGGATTTGAAACGCTGCGGGGGCGGTCATAGTATAACTTTATCGCGATTCAAATGACATATGCGTCGGTTGTTATTCTGTACTTCCGTAATTCATTAGGCTTTTTTTACGTTAAAAAGGGTGAAAATGTTTACATTTTAATTCGTTATTGTGGTTTTCAACCGATTTCAATGAAAGGAGGCGGTTATGGCAGTTAAAAAAGAAGTATTTTAACTACTACATAACCTTTTTAATAAATACAATTTAATTCTAAAAGCAATATAAAATCAAATATGTCTCTTTTGCTTTCGATAATCGTGAATTAAAAAAGCGAAGTAAATATGTCAATAGATAGATAAATTACCTATTATTGAAATTATTTCTTACTTGAAGCTGTACATTGCTTGTATACCTTGTTAGAACACTAAGACAAATAGGTGCACTTCACTTACTTGACCCCTGTCAGTTCTCCGCCTATCCGATTCCCCTAACATTATTGGAAGTCCCTACTTAAACGCGTTTACTTGTGGTTAACTGAACAATTCTGCTGGACAGCCTAAAGGAACGGTTCATAATGAATTCGAATTTCTGTAATAATATCCGTTTCAAGTATAAAGTTCAAGTGGCAAAGAAGACGTATTTATAATCAACACTTCAACCAATTAGCTACTCACAGAGTGCAACACTTAAACTCGAGTAGTTGTGTACAAAGACGCTGATATCCAGTTTCTAAGTGCTCATTGTAACAGCTTACAATGGGTCTGTTGCCGTGGCGAAGGTCGATCCACCGCTGCATAACGACTGCATTATCACCTACACTCTTGTAATGCGACGGATTCGCATTCCGTATTGCAGCAACATTTGAGAATTTTTAAGTAAAGCTAACGGCACCCAAGTCGAAAGTGTTAGTCGAGCGAGTAAAATGACCCAAAGGTGACTTTAAAACTATGTAATCTACAGTTTGAGTTTGATATTACTATACATTTTAATGGTATCCAGTATATAAAATGTATAATTATACATAATGTATACTTTTAACGTATTGCTAGTTTCTTATTTAACGCATTGCTAGGTTTACTTTAAAACTGTACTTAACGGAAAGCTGCACTGCAAGATACCAAGATTAGCTTAATGTCATGGCCCATTAATATGATTAAAACCAGCTATAACTGTTACATCTTAAGAAAATTACGTCGGTTTACGTTTCATTAGCTCATTCAACCACGCGATTAAGCTGTATTTAAATTTCTTGTGGGTGGTTTCCTGACCGCAGCCCTGCAGACGCATGTTTAATTAATAGAGAAGTCTTTTAAGGGCTAAAAATAAGAAAATTAAATCTTCACTAGTAATTGTAGGAGCAGATGTGTGGATTTTCGCAAACGAAATGGATTACATTAGTCGGCAGCTGTTGCATTCGTTTGTTTATTTTATGGCCGATAAAAATGAATTTGTTTGACATTCGTAGTTAAGAATTCTACTAATTACAATAGATAAGATATAAGATATATAAAGTTAACGTTGACTTTTATTTTTTCAGATCTAAACTTCAAACTTGTGTACACATTATTAAAGCTGGATTTCTCATAGCAACATCATTGAGGTAAAGTATAATTTAAATTATTATTATTACAGGCTTAATCATATAAGTTCTCTCACAAAAATTACTTTAGGAATTTATTTATAAGTCTTCCTCAACATTCTCTGAAGTAAATCGAACGAGAAATCGATTAACTGATGCGAGACTGATGCAAAAAAAAAGTATGAACGAATTGTCAATTCAACATCGACGATTTAATGAAATTCTTTAGAAGTGACGTCAGGAGTCTAAAAATAGATGATGTTAACTGGTTCAAGCCTAGGGGCCCACCTTGATCCTGTAGGAAAAATTCATGGAATATTTGTTGAAAATGCTACCCTTAAAATATAGCTTTTACTTAAAGAATAATAGGACGTAGTTACTAAATTTATCACTTTGTATTTATTGTATATGGAGAAACACTGCTTTCGTCATATATTATCATAACAAGCGGACGCGCTATCTCAACTCGAGACTCCCGTCTAAGAAAAAACGATTGGGACAATTAAATGATAAATATCGTTACATAAAACTGGGGCACTATGTCGTCACTATCATAAATGCTGCTATTATTGACAATCAGACACCGACCTTGCAGCTCGTTGTCGCAAACCGTGGGGAGCCAGATTGTCATCCTTCATACCGGCATCCGCCTTACGTGCATTTTGATTATATAATTCGAGGATTAAGCCGTGTGATGACGTACTTTTAAAAACAATGTTACTCTGAACATGTTTACGCAAAGACGTGGTTTTAAAAACAAAAATTTGTTGTTAAACTGTACTGAAAATACATTCATTAATCATTAGCATAGCTGCGGGGGGTCTAAAATTGCTTTCGATTGTTGTTATATTAAGTGTCTATGAATAGAACAAATTATCATTTACTCATTTTAAACATATGTGGAGATCATTAAGGACATAATCATGAAAATAAAATAGATATCAAACCTATTAATTTCCTACTTACAGTACCTAAATATGGAAGGATGTTTTACTATATAAATTGGCATAACGAATCGTATTCATGGAGCATGACCAATAAAGCAGGTGATGATATTAGCTCCAACCGTACCACGTTAATTAGTCTCTCGCTGTTTGATTTACGGTGTAACTTTGCCTACCGACCGACGGTGCTAATTCATTTCTATCGAATAGCGGTCGCTGACATATTGCAGTGATACAAATTGATGTAGTCATTTGACCACTGTTGAGAATATTCCGTCCATAATGGCAGCGGAAACGCAGGCGTAAATGCGTGTGCCATTTTATCGTGCAAATCTCCCGACACTCCGTCACGGTTGTGGATCATAGCCATTGATGGCGCGACTGCAACAGTATATTTATTCACAATAACACACTGTGCAACCGGACGGATTCATGCTCTATTCGTAAATTCAAAACGGTAACGGTAAATTGTTTCGTGTTTTGCTTTTCCACGAGTAAAAATTGCAGGGTTTGTGGTCTATCATTATATTAATGGATTGAATTAATGCGGTATCTAGGGCACGGGCCAGTCATTGCGTGATGGTTGCAAGAAAATACCTATACAAATTGGTTCGCGTATTTTATGTGCACTTTTACAACTTCTATGTATTTTAATTTTACGAAACGAAATATTTAATGGATTTTAATTACTCCAATGTTATTAAAACCGCGATCCTTAATTGACTCTTATGTCATAAAACCTTGACATTTAAATTAAAATTGCATGTACCCTCTATGCTATAAAATAATAATTTTGAAAGGCAAATTTACATATGCGACAGGAGTGACTACGTAGATCTACTGAAATATAAAAGTGACATGTTTATATTTCAATAGATCTGTACTATCTAGTCAATTATGTCCCAACATTGGCTAAACGTTAAGAACGACATGTCGGGAACATTAAGTTGATGCTGAGAACGCTAAGCAAACCCGCATCCTATTGTTTCAGAGCTTTCAAGTGGTATGAATACGACTATTACGCTACGTATGAGTCAGCTGCGGTTACCCTCGCTATTGTCTTCCCGTTTATCACATACAAATACTTATTCATATCTTTATAAATGCAGCTATCATTACTACTAAAGATAGAACTTTGTTCTCGCGCAATAGTAATTTCATTTTTATTGCAGATCTTTGATATAGATTGTATACAAAAATAAGAATTTTGTTAAAAATATAATTCACAAACAACCAAACTTACCTATGTTGAATGTGAACGGGTTTCTAAGTAAGCAACCCGATCGAATTGCAATTTTTCTAGTTCAGACCAGATCACCGATGTTGCAATGTGTGATACATTACAAACTATGCTGGTTTCGATTTTAGGGTATATTTCCCACGGCATCACCTACTCATGCACCGTTGCGCACACGCAGCGTACCGCAACTTAATCTCCAGAACAAACAGAAATAATACACCTATGCATATCTAGCATACTTTTGTCCGTTGATTAATTTCCAAAGTGAAAAAAAAAACTATTTAGTATGACATAATAACGATCAATATAACAAAACATTTATCATTAATTACTGTAAATAGATATAATACGACTGCAAATAAGATTTTATTTCCAGTTTCAACTTTGAGCCAATATAATCAGAGTAAGAATTAGTGAAGCATAACGCGTAGTCAACACTATACAATTATTTTAATGTGGGTTAGCGAGAAACTGTACTTAAACACTTCCTTTGATTGCGCTTTGTACTCAATGCATCGTAGAAACGAACAATGATAAAGAGAATGATTTATCGACAGTTATCCACCGGTACAAACGACGGCGCCCAGAGAGCAATTTACGCTACCGCAAAAAATACTATTTCTACCAGTAGCAGAACATTATAGTGCACGACTGTTCTCAATCATTATGTTTATTGCTTTATTCGTATATAACGGTTATTTAACGTCCGTGTGAAAAATTTTAATAAAGTACTTAGATATATTTAGATAGATTAGAACTTCAATAGAAATATATTAGCTAAAGGTTCAATCGATGATTGTAGATGTTAAGGAAAGGGCCAGTTAAGAAGCAGTAACAAAAGAAGCGACCTTGCCCTAGCTTTCGCCGTATGAACAAAGCGCTATATTAAATTGGCCGGTGAAAGCAGAACTCGTTAACCATCCCGATGATAATGCAGCACTTGATAACGATGCTATTACCAACGTAATTGCCTTTCAGAACATAGCCCATCTCACGCGAAGCATCATTGAGAGTGCTATTCTAGATCCAGGTCAACAATGCGCTTAGCGCGTATAATATGTACAAGTGTCGTATTAAATATTCATGTATGCGTGAATTATTTAACTGGAAAAGGAATACAGAAAGCATAAATTGTAAGAAAAAAGTCAAAAAGTATGAAAGAAGACACTAGTCGAGTTTTATTGCTCACGTTGTTATAAGTTTTAAATACGTGTCACAAAACGTTTGATCCGCCTAGAAGAAATGTAGGGAAAGAAGGGGAATTCAAGAGTCATTTAATTAACTTAATTGTCTATTCACCAGAGAGCTAACTCGTCTATATAAATGCAAGTCAAGCAAAACATAACTGGGTTAAAAGCTTAGCGATGTTCGTCTCTGGGAACAATGACAGATAAAATCAACTCTCCGCATTCAGCCCTTGATATATGGACGAGCTTGGAATGGTCAATTAAGATAAAATTTATTAAATTATGTGTATACTATATAAATAAATATGAATAAACTATGCAGTTTATTTCTAGTTGTTGACAATTCAGTAGTCTATAGTTTACTATGTAAAGCATCTATGTATTTGTAAGTTTAAAGCTATTTTGGATTCCTTTCATCACATAGGACCTGTATTATAGAAATTTTCGTATACCGTAGAGATTTGCACACATATTTTAATACTAAGCATGTTATGAATAATCTAAACAAAACAATGTAACAAAGCTTTCTAAGCCTTTTCGCTTCGAATCAGGCGACACTAATCCCCTATATTATTGATTGCTTTTTCCTAGTTAATGCGATTAGTGCTCGCGGTGTACGTTAGTGTAGGGCCGCCTGACGCCTCTGATATAGGATTAAGTATGAAATTAAATTTTAGAAAAATATCTCAATCTGCGGTTATTATATAAAATAAGCAATATAAAATTGCACTTCTTTACTTCACATATTATGGTTCAATTGGACAAAAAAAAAAATCGCACTAGAATTTTACTTGTACCAAAGCCTCGAATGACCGAAGGGATTCATAAAAGATATACGAGACTATAATATTGAAGCGTGAAGTTAATTGGCGTTACTGATGAGTCTTTGTAACAGTGAATGGTGTGTTGATGAACAGTATCCAATGCAACAATGGCGAGCCAGTAACCGAATATACCGACTCCGTCTAACTGTCACCTCAAGTGCCATGTGAAGTGATTACGATACATAAATCATTTCTTGGAACAATGAGAGGCTTGAGCCGTTAAGTCTAAGTGAGTTTTCCATATAGATGTTTGTATACAGTACCAGTGGGGTCAGAATAATATGACATCAAAGGTTTATTTTATCACTTATAAGTTGCACCGACCACAACAGGTTTTAGAATGTGAAGTTCAATTTTTTTTTTCAATATTATGCACCAACACACAATTTAAGGAAGGTTAAACAAAAATCAATTTTAATCGGTACAGGTTAAAGCAATTGAAGATGCTTTCGAAAAATATTAATAATTAATTTTTATTTGCAGACCTTGACATCCACATTCGCCGTTAAAATGTCCTTCTCCATAATTAGAAATTACGTAATGGAAGGTAGATCAGTTGCCAAACGACCTTTAGTTATCCACGGGGTCGTGACATAAAATTTTAGTACTACTACAATGATATTACTGTTCAGAATAGTATGCTCTTGCATAAATACTTTAGTGCCAATGATGTCACCGCTCAATAAAATAATACAGAAATTGCCGAAATGTCTTCCAGGAAGTATTTTTAAAAACTTCAGCCTCTGTTAGTCATCGTATTTCCCCTCGCAGCAATTGGCCAATGTCGAGGTTTTGTCTACTCGGTTAAATGTAGTCGCGAGCGATGGGGAGGTAGAAAACAAAAGTTTTCCTTGTTTTATTGAAAGTGGTGTTTCCCCTCCGCTATCTAGGGCTAGACAAGTATCTGTCGGAGAATGGCATTGTGTTGAAGTCAAAAATCAATGTCACACTTAACTACGAGACTATCGATATACCTATATGCTAAAGTTGTATAATGTATACCTGCTCATGTGCAAATAATATTACAAAATTTTATTTGGAAAGACAGATTAGGCCATTTGCTTCGCACCTGCGAAACCAAACTTCCTTCCGTTGCACATGTGTTTCAAGAATTTCGAACTGCAATGACAGCAATTAAATATTATGTTTCAAACAATAGCAAAAGAGAAAAAATAAAACACTAGTTATGAGGAATTGATACTCACGAACATTAAAGATAACCTTTGCCTTAAAATATTACAAACTCTTCATTGATACACATCAACTATAGAGATTACAAAATATATTATATAGTAATATAATATAATATATTATATTATACTAGACGCTCGTCCCGGCTCCCGTCCGCCCGGATATCAAGATTCCTGTTTTATCCCATGGGAGCATTAATTCGGAAATCAAAGTATCCTATCACCCAAGTCAACCCATACCCTGTCTGTATACAAAATTTCATCAAAATCCATTCAGTAGCTTCAGCATGATTGACGAACAAACATACAAACAAACAAACTTTCACGTTTATAATATTAGTGTGATTCATCACATGTCAAAATATGATTAATATTTTTATATTATATATATTTCACTATATCTGTTGATTTGTAAGAAATATGTACCAGTATCTAGAAGATAGAATAAACTTGGTATAAGGCTTATAGTAGAGGAAAATCGATAAGTAGAGAGATGTTCCACAGACGCTGTAATGTTTAGGGCTTTAGCAACACCTTATCGTCAAGATAGTTTAAAATGGTGTTCGCGAGTTAGTTTAAAATGGTACTTAAACTAACTCGCGAGTGGCCTAATGTAAAAGGTGGTTAATATCAAGAGCAATATATCATAATTTAATCAAACAAACGAATGGGGCGACCGGATTTGTGTCAGACGCAATAGACCGTGTCAAGTAGAGTTATTAAATTGAATTAAAACCATTAGCTTCGGTATTAACAATGACATATTTGGTCATAAATAAGCCCTGTATCTTATTCGAGTTATTTTGTGTTGTATTGACTAGACATGTTAAGCGCAAAATAGAAATAAGAGCAGATAAATTTATCGTATTGGAAACTACGGTAAAGGTTTCTCTTTAAATATTGAAACATCGATTTGTTTAAAAGCCTCCACAGGGGTCGCAGTGCGGTCGTCAATAACCTATATGGAACTTGGCACATGAACACTGCAGGCATTTACTAATTATTTCGTCCAAATCAATAGTGATACAAAATAATGTTTGTAACTCTTTTAATTTGATAACAACTAATTAAGGTATGATACCTTCTTATTATGTCTATAAAGATTATTGTAAATCTACATATAAGGTTAAATACATAGTATTATCAGGCGATAATAACCTTGAATTATGGAATTGCTTAGCATAATCTTGGAACCGGTTCTCAGCAAGGTATGATGTAAAGATATCGTAACAAAACCCTAGAAGGTAAATATGAAGTTTATTTTTCCATAGTTGGAAAAAACTCAATTCAATATTGAGTAAACAAAATAGCCAGACGAAGCCGAGTTTTCTATTTACTTTGAAAGTGTATCGGAATCTGAATCTCACCCTCTTGATTTACGCTCGATATAATATATTAGGGTAGATAAGACGCAATTTTATTACCTTACTTACTTTTTATATTTACATTTAAAATCAAAAATAACAAAAAGATATTGGAATTAACAAATTCTATGAAAACGAACTTAGGAATATATATTTTTACCGACTTGTTGATAGTGATAACTAGAAGATTTCTAGAAGATATAAGTATTCAAAAGCTACGAGCAGATTCGCAACGTTTTTCTACCTTCTAAAGGCTAGAGGATCGATTTGCTTGGCGCCTCCTTGCCAACATTCACCCTCAGTACCAACAATCCAAACAACCCACGTTAAAATGCATGCATTCGGAGAAATATTTATTACACTTTCCTGCCTTTAAATTTCATTCAACGTAAATAGTTGATTATATATTATATCGAGTTTGATTATATAAAGAACAGATTATTAAATAAACATGATAAATATAAATAATAATAATAATTAGACAATCTAAATTGCTCTTAAAATTTATTGTACCACTCTGAGAAATCGTCACAGCCTTACAATCAAACTGAAAAATAGTTTTAAGTGTTCCTGTATGTAATTCATGAATTCGTTAAGATGTTATCTTTTTAGATTTTAAAAAATTTCCACCTCTTCACCTTTATTCAACCCTCGGAAAAATGTTGAAATATGTACCGTAAACGCAATAATATCACAGGAGGGGTATGACATTGTAAACTTTCCTTCGCTAAACTCGTCACCGCGCTTGAGCGTAAAATGGTTTCAGTAATTCTGTCAGGAAAATTGAGTTTGCAAGTGATCGTGGAACCACATTGGCACGCCTTGTTTATGCGAACTTTCCACCTTGTGTATATACGCTTGTTTATACAATTATGTAAAACAACACTTTTGTCCACAGATTGCAATCATGAAGAGAACTAGAAATTATACGAGCGGGTGGTGGGTCTTGTTGGCGACAATTACATTAGCGGTCCCGGTGCTCAGCGAAGCTGGAGTTGGCCTATTCAATGCGAGACTAAAACAAATTGTCACATCCAGCACGCTCAAGTGGGCAAACCTTAAAAAAGAAGCCATGGAAAACTACGTGACTGGTGCCGAGTCGGAAAAAGGTAAATCTATCATCTTCATCATATAACTTAAAGAAAATATTTATTATATCAAAATATATTTCGCCTATTTATAAGTATATGTTTTATTTCTTTTGACATTGAATCATCTCTTTGGAATCTATTTGTAATAAAATAAGTATAAGCTTAATTATCTATTAGAAATAGATTAACACTACAGAATTTCTTTACTTTCTTGGTTATAATTTATTTTCCTAACATTTAGTTACAGTATACGGTGCTAAATTAATTCTAATTTCATAATGCATTTAAACTTTGCTTAATCTCTTTATTATATTTCAGGACCGATCTATCTATGTAGAACAAGACATGAAGGCGATATGCTACTGGGACAACTAAGACCTGATTATACATCCTGTGCTGTGTCAGGAACTAAAAGTTATAATATCTTCGAAGTAATGGAAAACATTGAAAACGCCTCTTTAATTATTTGGAAACCTTGGTATAAGTTTAATTCTAAGCCAAGCGGCGCAGTAGCTGTGGATTCGTCATTAGATTCCACTTTTGTTGGCAGAATAAAAAGTGACGGCGGTTTCTCACACAACATTGGACGAATAAATTACGAGAGTACGGTGGGTGAATTGATTTCATTTGATGAAAAGAACAATGAATTAATTGAACATAGCGGGGAAATTTTGATCGAAGAAGAACCAATCAGTTATAAATTGGAAAATGTGGAATTAGATTTGGATACACAACACGTGCGTCAAACTGATCCTCAAGTTTTTGAAGAAAGAATTTTACGAAATGATGATGATGTGGCTGCTACTGTGACTACTGAGATAGAATACAAGTTCAACTATACGTTATCTTGGGGCCACGGACACGGTATTGCAATCGGTTTAAACACAACTATAGAAATGAGCGATGGAACCCTTTTTCCACAAATTGAATGGGCTAACCCCTATACGGAAGAGAAAAAAGAGCTTTTTAAATTAGAAATATTTCTAGAACCGGGAACCGCTTGTAATGTCACATTCAGAGGCAATAATACAGATCGCGATGTACAATACACAGCTAAACTAACGACGTTTTATAAAGAAAACAATGCGCGCTCGAGACCAATGCGGGGTGAACGGATTGAAAATACCGTAGAGGTTGAAGCTATTTATGGAGAAATATATTACACGGGCAATAATACCCTGGTACCAACAACAACCACCACCACGACTACCACCACTACTACCACAACAACAACCACCACACTTCCGCCACTTCCACCCTCAGTAGAAAAGAACGATATCGGTATGATTATGGATAGCAACAGCATATTAGGAGACAGTAGTGAAGACATGGTAAAAGCACCACAAGAGAAGGAAGACAATATAAATAGATCGGTTGTCGGAGGTTTGGGAAGTAATCCTAACAACGGTGCCAATATCAAAGTATTTTCTATTGTCTTGTGTATTCCTCTGTTTGCGCTGTTACTCTAAATTATATAAAAATATACATATTAGCTTCTTGTTGTAAATAAACAGAATTGATATATCTATAGAATAAACCCTAACTATTGCTTGAAGTTCATAGATGTATTATGCAACTTCGTTTATTGGCTGCGATAACGGCAGTGTAGTAATATTGTACATAGGATTATAAGTTGGTTTTTGAAAACATTCCCGTTGAAGATATTCATTCCAAGTAAATGGAGGAGCCAAACACATGCGTGTAAATAGAGTTTGTATATAGTTTAGAGTGTTAAGAGTCGCAGAGCGACCTTAATTTTTGCATAAAGGAGTATGGATGACATCTAAAAAAAGAGTTATCACAATGATAAATCGTTACCAACATCCTGCTTTTAAAAGTAAATAAAATATTGATTTATTTGTTTTAATATAGAGCAATAAGTGACGGAGCAAAATGCTATAGAGAGTTTCTTTTAATCGACTTTGAAGCACAGTGAAGACAGTACAAGTTTATTTGTAATTTTCAAATCTATTAATCAAAACATCTGATGACATCATCAAAAATTTAAATTTAAAGCACACATTTTAATATAATGCTATTAGACCTTCTCCGCTAATGTAATTGTGACATATCTTTGTAATACCTCCTCTATGTTTTTTTAGTTCTTTTGTTATTATTAGTTCTAGATTACAAAGAGTTTTATTTAGAAATAATTATATTATGTAGTTCATAGTCGTAGTAGATTAATTTATTTCGTTCTCTTATAAATTATATTTATTTTTCAATGTAACTCTGCTACAAATCATGGCTACATCTAAGAATCGCAAAACATTAAATATTTATTACTGTGTATAGAATTAATACCAAAGTAAATCCTTCCAACAATACCATTCTCTACTTTTTCCATTAACCAATTATAAAATGTATCAATATATAATTATATTAATCACTGGAATAAGGTCTGTATGATACCTACATATTATTCTTATATAAAGTAACGCTTAGCAACTTTTTGTATGTGTAAAGAAATGAATGATATTTTTGTATGAGCAAATAGCGTAAGTGAACTCATTTCATGTATTATATTTTTTCTCATATTATATTTTTTTTACATTCAGTATTTCGTCATCATTTATCGTAGTTCTCATGTATTTCTAGAATCAGCTTCTTTTCAACTTATTATTAGGAGTATAATCATTGTCCCACCTAGAATATCATTATTCCATAAGTGTTTAGAGTTAATACATTTGTATTTAAAGAGTATTTAACGCAAAGGTGTGTTTCAAGTTAAATTTTGCTTACATTTTGTCTCGTTGTATAATGTAATTCAAAGTTAATATATTAAATATCCTTATAAGAATGTAATTTCGATGTGGACTTTTGCTTAACGCTCCCTTAGATAGTAAAACTGTTTCGTAACTATAAGATATTTGTTAATACTGTATAATTAGATATTATATGAATATGAATCTCATGACATCAATATTGTTTTGCAAAGCATAATTGTGATGTTCCATGTAAGTTTTGTTTTAAATCATTAAAGTGTAACAGAAACCTGATTTTTTATTTTACAGTACTACCTTAATTTTCTTTATTTTCAGTAAACTTATGTGCTGTATTTTTACTGTTTATTCTGATGAAAGTAGATCGAAATATCATAAAGTCGGCCTTGCTGTTTTTGAGTTAAAAATGGCGCAATTCGCTTAACAACACTAATATAAATTTAATTAAAACTTATTTATTTTTTACACCACGAATACGAGATTCAGCCTACTAAAATGGTTTTTACGTTACTGCATTGAATCCTATTTTTGTTGGATTCCGTTCGTGGATCAAGAGGTGGATGAAAATAAATTCGCCTATCATTTGATTGATGGTCTAAATCTTTCAGGACTAGTGACCTTCTACTCTCAATAATCGATCCAGATTCTTATACAAATTGAAGTAAATTGTCATACAACATTATAGAAACTGTTTACAACAATATAATCGTATTTTTGCCTAAACAGTTTTAACGAAGTACGCGAAAACGAATATATACTGAATCTTTTTATATCACCAAAATGATAATTCCATGGTTATAAAGCATGGCATAAAAAGACAGGGAAGGTGTCGAAAAGTCACGTAACTAACAACTTTGTATAGGAAGATGTGCTTTCGTAATTATATAGAAGAAATAAAGAAAAAAATTGCTTCCGTCAAATTGCTTTTGATTTTCTTTTCTATTTATTAAACTCGTGTGTCAAAATTACTGTAATATTGGCGAGAGTCAGGAAATAAAAAAGGAAAACGTTTACAGACTTACAACATTCTTACATAATTATTTTATTTTTATCAAATATGTTTTGTATCGATCTATATACCAACTATCCAATTTCCAATCATCAGAAAAGACAATCAATGATATTTAGAAGTATGCCGAAGTTATAGAAATGTTTATTTCGACACACTAAAGCAATCTATTATCACCTACTAGTTACTCACGAGCTCAAAAGCACATACTTCCAGAATTATTATGTGACTTTCAATACTCTAGTATTAAATTTAACTATATGGGTTCAATGGTTTCAGTGCTATATCTTATTCAGTGTGATAAAATTGTTTTCCCTCTAAATAAATAATATGTACTAACAAACAAGGCCTTGAGTGGATTCTTAATCGCTTGTGCATATATCTTGCTAGCTCGCAGGCTTGTAAAGATCACGACAGTGGCATTTGTCTAAATCTAAAGGTCCATCATAAAAATGCCCTACTTTGCTTTGTTAATGGTTGGAAAATGTTTTTCTGTGAATCGCCCAAATAGGCAGGTAGGTACACCTTTGAAACGAGGTAACAACTGAATATTATATAATTTACTAAAATTCTTACATATAATTTACAAAAAAAAACACTATTTACCTTGAGTTACATTTGCATTCGTTATATCTTGGAAGTATACCCAAAAGATACGAAATGCAAAGTATAAAATTACAAAATTTAGAATTCAGGACGCGATTCTACTTCAATACAATGAACCCGGATTCAAAATAGCTGAATAACTCTCGTAACAAAATATTTGCTTTTTATTTATAAGTAAGTAATAATAAAAAGTTCATGCAATTCAATTATCCTTAAATATAATCATTCATCATATAATAAACCTGAGAAGGTACTTATCCTCAAGCTATAGATACTAGAATCACAATTTATTTGAATGAGACTCTTGGGGTAATAAATAAAAATGAAAATAATGAATTCTACTGATAAAATAATTTAAATGAAACTGAAAGGTTTTACTTTTGCAACGATTGTTGTCTCTAATTTTACTAACTTCTATATAATGCGAAAGTAACCGTCTTTTTATGTTAAGGATGCAATCGCTTTAAAAATGGTTACTTAATATTGAAATTAAGTCATTTTTAAACCTAGAAACGTGAAACTTATTTTAGAATATTTGTTTGTACTATTATTAGTTTTATAATTAGTTGCATTTATTTATGTACAAGATATTGATAAATATTACAATGCCTGTACAATATTTATCCGAAAAATTGGGAGTGGTGTTTGTGTGATAACGGCCATATGCAATAAAATTGTGTAGCCATGGTCAATAGGCTTGGGCCAATAGCTTTATTGTAATACATTATATATTTATAATTATATTTTAATAATAATTAGCACAATAAATTAAAAATGATACTGAAAGTCAGAATTCCACGCGAACGAAGTCGCAGTAGCTAGTAAGTAACTACTAAATAAATAAAAATAAATAAAAATAAATAACAGTATTATTTAATGGTATTAGTATGTTGTCATGCGAAGGTCGATTACTATTTCGTAACATAAGTAAAAAAATACAATTGAACAAATTATAATATCTCTACTACACCTAGACTTACGACAACCATTTATCACATTGCTAGATGTAATTTAAACAAAATAAAGATTGAACACGCCTTACATGATTAATGACTATTGCATTGATTTTGCTAAATATTAAGTGACGGTACAGGTTTTAAATGTTATTACATACCTACTATAATTATTGACTATCCAGGCTTGATCTATGGCCAAATGTCTTATCGATAAATCGATCCAGAAAATAAATTTAAAATTCGTCCTCATATTCTACAAACAAGGATGTCTGTGACAAAAATAGAATCAGAAAAGCTGAAAACGTCGACAAATAAACAGACCCCTCCATAAGTAACACACTGACTGCGGGGACGACGCTTCAGGGATTTGAGCATACAAAAATATTCTATGCCCTAGGCCATGTAGGGTATCTTTTCACGAGGCGCATTCAGTTTCCCGAGGACATATTTTAGCAAAGACCAGCTCAAAAGAGGCTCTTTAATTATTCCCGGCGCATGAAGGGACGCCTGTGGAAAGGGCCAGGAAGTTCTGAAGTTCCCTCGTCTGTTTACAAACGGTGCAATCAAACGAATCGACAACCCTTCGCGTTTTCAACTTGGAAGTGAAGCTTTGAGTGAATAATTGTTTTCACCTTAATTAAGCGATGGAACGTAATTTGGAATGATTGCAAAGATACAAATCAGAAGAATATTGAATCAAAACTGTGTAGTAGGGCATGTGTTTTTTATAATTAATAAAAATGTGAGTTAGGTTAAAACAAGAGCCAGCTTAGATGAAACGAACTTACAAAGTAAAGAAAAGAAATGTGTACATTAAACTGCTTAATTTTTATACTTAATAGTCATTAGACAGATACCAACCAGATAAATTAAAGGAAACGCGAAAACAACATGAGAACTATCAAAATATTTAATTTATATATCCTCTTAAATTTTTTGTTTAATACTTTAAACGATAATTATGCTGTTAAAATAAAAAGGAAACACATATTTTTTTATATTAGTAATTTAATTTAAGATTAAACTTTGTCCGTATCCGGTTATTCTGTAATGTGGAACCGAAATTCCATTAACTAAAATAAAAAAATGATAAAAAGAAATACGGGCTCGTCCGGGATTTGAACCCGGGACCTCTCGCACCCTAAGCGAAAATCATACCCCTAGACCAACGAGCCGGTTGTACGTAAAAGCGAAATTACTGATAATTTCCTTTAGTGTGTTCGATCAAGTTGATTTCACCATCCCTACTAATATTATAAATGCGAAAGTAACTCTGTCTGTCTGTCTGTCTGTTACGCTTTCACGCCTAAACCACTGAACCGATTTTTACAAAATTTGATATGAAGATAGAAATGAACTTGGGAAAGAACATAGGATACTTTTTATCGCGAAAAAAGGGTAGAAAGGGTTGAAAGAGGGGATGAAAGTTTGTATGAAAGTTCGTTATTGTCAAACCGATTTTGATGAAACTTGGTATAAAGATGGAGATGAACGTGGGAAAGAACAAACCACACTTTTTGATGCGAAGAAAATACTCCTTACCGTGTCGCGCGATATAAGCGAATTCTACGCGGGCGAAGCCGCGGGCGAAAAGCTAGTTATTCTTATAAAAATGATAAAGAATATAAGACATAGCCTCTAAAATAATTTATCAACAGCCGCCGATGTCTAAGCGTGGAACCTTCGATCTTTTACGATTTAGAGCTCCTAAAATTTGCTCTCATAATTTATAATACATAGGGTCATAAGACAATATTATACATTTTATCAATTATAGAAATAAGAACAAGATACAAATAAATCAACCCTGTTTTCGAACATACCTTAACTCTATTTTAAGAAATTTACCTACTGGCTATAAAAGAAGCTATCAATGAAACATCGTATTTTAAAAGTTACATAATGCTAACAGTTATTATGCTAATGTTCAAAGAGACCTTGAAGTTATTTATGCTGTGCGTACAATTTATGTTACAGGCAATGGTCATAACAATGGAACGTCCCTGCTGTATTTTCTACTCAAATCAGAAATCAGTTTATTAAAAGAAGATTGATGCAAACAATACTTATTTTATGATAGATAAAAGGGATTATAATAATTTAAAATATTTAAAAAATCACACCGGGCTCGTGCGGGATTTGAAGCCGGGATGCCTTCTCGCACCCAAATTAATTAACGACTAGCTGCTCGCCCCAGCTTCGCCTGTCATTAAGTGAAGTTGTAGCTTTCCAATGGTAAAAGAATATTTGAAACCGGTCCAGCAGTTTATGTGTGAAAACGTTACAAAAAATACAAAAAAATCCTTTTAAAAGCTTATAATGTAGACAAATAAAACGGGTGAAAAAAAAAAGAAAAAAAATTAAAAAAACATACACCGGGCTCGTCCGGGATTTGAACCCGGGACCTCTCGCACCCAAAGCGAGAATCATACCCCTAGACCAACGAGCCACATTATCGTTTACTGAATTTAACAACCTTATTGATTTAATCGTAGTAGGACATTATACATTCGATTTTTGCCATCTGTGCTGTATCTTAAAAAGCGTAATTTTACAGATTTTGATGGGGTTATTTTAAGGGGGGTTATGTATAATTCAGAAAAAAAGGGGAGGGAAAAGGCTATACTGCTAATTTACCGAGTGTGAAGCCGCGGGGAAAAGCTAATAATATAAATACATTATTTAAAAATCTCGTATCACGGCAGCGTTTATGGTCAAAGTTCTCCGAAACGTTTGTCCGATTTTAATGAAATTATTCGTGTATATTCCGTAAGACGTAGTGTGTAGTACTAACTCCTAGGATATAAGGGGGGGTCCCGTAATTGCCAGGTCACTTATTTATTATTATGTAATTTAATTTGATCAGCCTTTAAAATAAATTTACAATCATAAACTACTATGTTTATTAACCTGTGGCAGTTTTTAAGTAATCTGTGACGAAACTAAATACTTACCTAATAAATAGATATGTGTGTTGATACACTAGTACCCATACCAATGTGAATAAAGTAAAAATTACATGCCGAATACCTATATGCTAAGTGGGATGTTGTATGAACGATGATGATTGTCCAAAACACCCAAACCCGCAAGGTGCAATGTGACCTCCGAATTAAAATCGCGTAACTCATCATTCAATCTTGACTCAACATACACATCTATTACCCAATATAAGAGAAGTTGATCAAAATTATGTTTTCAAGCTATTCGGTGTCATGAAAAAGTTTAATGAGGAGGTCTTATATCCATGGTTGAAACCGAAGCTGTAACATCTCATCTTAAAGGTGAAATGAAAAATTCTTTCACCATTCTAGGTAGTATATTAAATAAATATAAATAAAATATTGATGAATTACGTAATATTACATAATAACATCAGGCTAAGGGCATTTTAATGTTTTTTTCCATAATACGACTTTTAAACAAAATTTTGTGGCAGTTAAAACATATTTTTTATATACATTAATTTCCTGTATGTATTGACTGTGGTAAATTTGAAGTAAAGACCAAAAAAAAATCGAAAATGAATTTGGCATAAACCATCAACGATTAATTACGATCGCGTATTAAAATTTACTTAGACATATTATAAGGAACGTGAGAAGTATTTAAATTTTATACAGTGGATAAATCTGTACATTAAAATTTATATGCAATTCTTTTCTCATTTGTCAGCGTAGTTTCTCGTGTGTACGAGGTTCTGATTACTCATCACGATGTCTAAAACAAAACGTTTATCCTACTAATATTATAAATGCGAAAGTTTGTAAGTTTGTTTGTAACTTTCACGCAAAAACTACTGAACCCATTGCAGTGAAATTTGGTACGTAGATAGCTGGACAACTGGAATAACATATAGGCAACTTTTTTCCCGATATTCCTACGGGATACGGACTTGCGCGGGTGAAAACGCGGGGCGCAGCTAGTGACCAATGAATTAAAGAAGTATATTGCTATAATCGACCAAAATATTAACTAGACATAATTAATTGCTTCTGCAAATTTGCATTATTAATATCAAATTCAATATTGAGCTTCGATCATAAATTGTTATAATTGATCAAAGGTATTGTGTGATAAAATCGGCCTTTCGTAACATTTAGCATTAATATTTAAAATATTTAGATATATACGTCAAGACATTTGTGTAATTTTTTATAACAATTTCATCCTTTCAGTGTTCCCATTCATTTATACCACATGCTTTTTTTTGTACTGATTCTTAATTAATAAAAAACAGAGTGTAAGCTCAACACCTATTTTAAACGGATAATCTCGAATCTTCCTCGACAAGACAAGCGAGACAAGTCTGAGCTAGAGTAATTGCTACATTATTCAATAGGAAGCAGTGCACAAGGAAGGAGACACTATAAATCCTGTTCCTCTTCATAGTGAAGGATGTTTACTGAATACGAAACAAATGATCCTAACCATAACCATGAGCCTGTCTTTGATTTCTTGAAAATTATTATCCATTTATTTGAGTGTGATTATTTTTTACATTCAAAGATTTATTTATATTCGTCTTTACATGATTAATTATTTTTCAACATTATTTAAGTATTCAGTAGAATATTATACCCATGGGACGTATATAAAATTTCATTGTTAATTTTAACATGAAATTAGAAAAATCCATGTAAATTATAGTTTACGCCATCTATTATATTAATATATAACTATTTAGTGACGTTAAGATATGCAACTAGTTTGACTACTCAACAATAGATGGCGCTGCAAAAAATCTGATACAAACCTACCCTCAGAATAGTAATTAAGAAACATTGACCTCTCCAGAACGCTATTATCTTTAAATACCAAGAATTTAGACAATTCAGTTTTAATTTATATTATGTATGCATAAAATGATAAAAACAGATTTTTGCAAGTGAATACTTAGTAAACATAATTGCCATTGAATAAGAGATGTCACTGTAATTACTTCCTATTTAAGTGATTGTCAGGGTCATAATAGGAAATTCTTCAATAAAAACCGATAAAGCTAAAACTTACCCATAACACCAAGTTGCTGTGGTGACAATGGAGCAGCATCTCCTGCACCCGATCCAATAGATCCTGAAGCTACCGAAAGTCTTTCACTAAAACCCAAGGGACTGCTTCTACCCCCGCTGCTTGCTACTGATCCCATCCCTACAAGTAAAATAAGATATTTATAAAATCGACAAAAATAATAAATTCTTGCTATTTTTTATTGTTACCTCCATTGGGACTCCTCATTCTTGACAATCTCTTATTAATAGCTCTTTGAATCCTGGGATTAAGAAGAGGTTTTGCCCTTCTTCTAGCTAAATATCTTGATAGTACACCCACAACCACGGCACTAGTACCCACTACACCAATACTCCAAAGTATAACCTGAAAATCCCAAAATAAACATTTAACTCTGTTCAGTGAGTTCAATTCTTTGTTCAAAATTATCAATTACATATATTTTATTTAGATAGTTAATCTATAAACTATAAAGCAAAATGTCCTGTCAGCATGTTATTATTTTTATTATTTCTACAAATCATAAACACCTTAGAAGGCAAACTATGTTTATGTTTATATTTATATTATTTATATAAAGGTATTATGCAACAATATCAATGAAAAACCTATTAAATCTAACCACAATATTTATGTATACTACTACTTATTAAAAGAACGCATGGAATATTCATAAAATAATAATAAAATACATTATAAATAGCAAAAATGTCTTTAATAACCTTCTGTGAAGTGGTAAGTTGGAACCTGAATGTTAAAGCATGTTGGAATTGCTTTATTTTATCCATTATTGGGCTTGCTTGTATAATATGCTGCATTTTGAACGACAATAAACTAAATTGTCTTTATTAAATTCCAATTATTTCGCTTTACATATGATTAAGGTTAGAAGTTGAATTGTCTAACATTCAACCATGATATTCAATAATATATCTCGTTACAAATATGTACTCTTAAAATATACTAAACAAACGTTTTAATTGTATTTAATTATAATTAACATTATTTATATTATAATCTTTACACTGTCCGTGTTTACTTAAATTTCCCGGAGTCGTCAAACTGACAGCAAGCACTTGACATTTGAGTTTGACAATATCCATAAAATAAAATTTATTTAGGTGGCAATAGTTACCGAAAACAATAGATGACAATTGGTACTGGATAAACTTATTGATGTGCCTACGCGGGCCTCTTAAATACTTTGATTTACATAACAATTTAAATTTTAAATAAAACTCAATTTCTAGACCACTCTTTTATGTGAGAAAGTTTTCTATAACTGCCAAACTTCCATCAACATATAATGTTCATAAAAACAATTGTTATAAATAATATAAATATATAAATAAATCTACAGACGCATAGTATTTTGGTTAAGTACTTTGTAAACATTAGAAGGTATTAAAATTTAAATTTCCATTGTATTACTTATTTTAATATTCACTTAATATTCGATTTTGTTAAAATTACATCATAGCTGTTGACACTAGTCTACACATTATATATATTGACAATACTAAACATATTATATATTGACAAATGTCAACTTGACATCAATTACAGTCGTTACTCATTTTATTTTAGCACTACGGTAAAAATAACAAATATAAAAATATAAAAGATAATTGGAAGTCCTTGTTCATGTACTTCTATACTATGGGTGTACATCGAAGTCTAAAAGTATAGGCTATGCTAAATCTGCCGTGGCGCCTATCCATTTTTTGAAATTATCATGTCTGATTGACAAAGAACACAGACTTATACCACATTTTATTTATACATGCTTGTCGAAATGGAAATAATACATGAATCTCTTAAGTTGCATACCCTCCAAATTGGAATAGAAGATCTACCCGATGAAGTTCTTGAATTTATCCTAGGATTTTTACCTCCTTACAAAGACTTGCAAAATTGTATGACTGTATGTAAACGATGGTGTCATTGTACTCAAAGTTAGTATTTTATGACTTTTTCCAAGTTTGTAACATGTAAAAATCTGATATCTGAATTATACGTTAAATAGCGATTTAATTATAAAATATTAATAATATTGCATATCTAGAAAACTGATTGTTGTTTATTTTTTTTAGATGTTTTACGCAAGACGTCAATAAAGTTAATCAAAGCCATAGGGGAATTCAACATAGTATGGAAAAATATTGCATCAACAGAATATATTGTTCCTACAATCACCAAAAGATTCTCGCATGCAGCATGTGTTTTAAAAAATAATATGTATATATTTGGTGGATGTACGACAAACGCCACATCATTTAATGATTTATGGAGATTTGACTTGTCTCAAAGGCAATGGGTACGACCCTTAGCAACAGGAACATACCCTGTACCAAAAGCCTACACTACTATGGTGCATTATAAAGAATGGTTGATTGTATTTGGTGGCTGGACATATCCCTCTTTTTCCCAATATTATCAAAATGTAACAATGTTCAATGATATTCATTTCTATTGTGTGAATACAAACAAATGGATACTCATTAATACAAGTAATCCTCCTCCACCAATGGCTGGTCATTCAGCGTGTATCAAAGGAGATGAAATGGTAGTATTTGGAGGATTAGTAATGTCAGCAGCTCAAAATTTCCAAATTCAATGTTCTAATGATGTATGGGTACTTGATATTGTAACATCTAGTTGGAGAAAACAAGCCACAACTAAACCAAGACCCTCTCCTAGATATGCCCAATCACTTATTAGACTTGATTGTGAACGGTTAATGTTATTAGGTGGAGTGCAGACTTTATATAATAGATTTGTTTATAGTGACTGTTGGATTTTAACAATGAAGGGACCCACTTGGACCTGGAAAGAGATTGCTGTAAAAAATAAAGAATGGGCTTCAGCTAACATTTGGTGTAATCCTGCATGTAAAGTGGGAGACAAAGTAGTTAGCTTAAGTAGAAGTAGAAATGGTTGGAATACAGCAAAACCTCTTGTTACATCTGCTGTAAGATTATCCAATCTAGGTAGACCTGAAGGAGCACCAGTGTCTGTTAGAGTAGAACAGAGCCTACAGAGACCCTTAGATAGAGACCAAAACATAAATGGGAGACGAGGTGTGTTACCAAGGCAACCAATGCAAAGGCAAGGACTAGCAAATCAACCTGCCGAACCAGTGGCTGGGCCAAGTAATATTCAAAATAAAAATGGTCAAGTACCAAATGGTAATGCAGAACCAATGCTTGTGAGTTCTAGTCAAGAATCCAAATTATCTGGGAGTTTAGAATTTAATATGAAAGACTCTACACTGAGAAGGAATAAAAACAAGGTATGTTATCATTATAACTCAAATTATTGTCATATTGCTACTTAAAAAAATTGAGGGGATTTTTACAATGTATGCCATCTTTTCACTTTGTA
>NC_052102.1:3324520-3336003 GCF_012273895.1 Zerene cesonia | reverse complement strand
TTTCAATTTGCAAAATATGATTTTTGTTAATTTATATAATTTTCATCTATAGTCGATAAGGTAAGAAAATTAATTAAAGTTTTCGTGGTTCGAGTCGTGCAATAGTTTAAAATTAAAAAAACAAGCTATTATAAATAATCCAAACTAAAAAGTAGAAAATAAATAATAGTTTAGAAAAACTAAAAAACACGTGTATTATAGAAAACCGAACTAAAAAATAGAAAATAAATTTAAATGAATTTAAATTAAGATAATAGTGTTAAAAATTTCAATGAATATTAATTAATAATAGTTTGAGTAAAAAAAAATATTTTATTTAAAAAAAAGCGTGATGAAGCGTGAAAATATTCATTGAAATTTTTAACACTATTTTCTTAATTTAAATTCATTTAAATTTATTTTCTATTTTTTAGTTCAGTTTTCTATAAAAAGTGTGTTTTTTAGTTTTTTTAAACTATTATTTATTTTAAACTGTAGTACCACTAAGTATTTCCTTGAGTACTTCATAAAAATCTTCAGAACTGTCTATATTAAATTTGAATAATGCTTCCACTTTTAAAAAGGACATCCCCATAGTATTTATGATGGAAAACACTCTTTGTGTAGACTTGTGAGTCTCTTATACTCACTTGTGTAACAAACTGACACTACAACCATATCAGCCCAAGGTGTATGAAAAGACAGTTCCATGAAATGCGAGACGGTTTGCGCTTTGCTCAATACTTTGATGGTTTTTTTTTTATAAATTTAATTGTCAGCTTTTCTTGTAATTTTTCTGTTATAAGGTGGTGCCCCTTAGGTGATTGAAGTGAAAAAATTAAAAATCAAATTTCAATTTCATTGTAAATGTACAATAAAAAAATAATATGTTTTCTGCTGTCACAGTAGCAAAATCAATATGACTTTTTTCTTTCATGCTCTTATAAAAAACTAGCTTCCTCAATAAATGGGCTATCTAACACAGAAAGAATTTTTCAAATCGGACCAGTAATTCCTGAGATTCGCATTCAAACAAACAAACAAACTGTTCAGGTTTATAATAGTGGTATAGATTTGATGATATCAATTGAAAAACTTTATTAATTAATAAAATCATAAACATCTAGTAAAACCGCTCATATTTGTTATGAACTTGTAATTGGGACAAGACCATGGATAAGAAGCAGAGCATGTTCAAACCTGGGCCTTACACTATTTTAATTTCAAATGTAGTTTAAATTGATGATGTGGATTAGCTGTGAAAATAGAGCAAACAGAATTTCGCATTTATAATAACTACTAATAACTTAGACAATAGTAGTGATTTTTGTCATAGATTCTAACAAATAATTAAATATTATTAAACCAGGTGTTGACTAATTAAGCATAAAATTCAAAACATTCTTTGTGAGGAATATTTTGTAACAAATTTCTACAACTAGTTCTAACTTTGTTCCTTACTAAGGTGCTGTTGGGTATGGTTTTAGGTATTTATTGTAAATTCAGCGAAGTTACAGAATAACCTCAGTTTTGTCTCATTATTAAATTTTGTATAAAATAGTAATGGTCTTTTTATTTCTGTTTTCAAGAGATGCAAAAAAAAGAGCAAAGAAAGGGAAATTGAAAAGAAATTCAAGTTCCTCATCAGATGGTGATATACCTACAAAGAAAAAAATACTTAAAACTGATCCTGCAAAAAGAGATAAATCTGAAATCAAGAAAGGAAGTGTCAAAAAAGATGACAGATTGCAGAAAAAAAATGAGGAGAATAAAAAGAAAACTGTTACAAAAAAAGCAATTGGTAAGAAGTCACTTTCACCAGGTAAAAAGTCTGGTGGAACACCACCAATAACAACTAAAACTTTACTATCAAAAACAACTTCAAAGCATAGTAAATCTCCACAAAGGAGAGAACGAAATCGAAGTGGATCACCTCAATCAACGAGAGAGAGAGATAAGGAGAAGGACCGTGGCAAAGAAAAAGAAAAAGACAAGGAACGCGACAAAGAGCGGGAGCGAGTCCGAGCGCGTAGTAGGTCTCCGAAAAAAGGTAGATCTCGATCTCCACGTCGGCATGGTTCTAATCCAAAAGATCCAAGGCGGAAAGAAAGTGTGGAAAGAAGTAGACCTGTGTCACCTAAAAAACAACCACGAAGAGAAGGCAGTGTTGAACGACACAAAAAACGATCAGTGAGTAGGGATCGCGAGCGTCGTAGGTCTGCAGAAAGAAAAAAAGAAAAACATGAAGATAAAGAAAGACACGACAGAAAAGATAGAGGCAGAGATCGTAATAAGGATGCTAAAAGAGATGATAAGCGTCGCGGCAGAGAGCGAGGTCTGGGTAGCGGAAGGTCAGACAAAGGATTGGAAAAACCAAACAAACCAATGCAAAGGTTACTCCCTCGACCAGAGGAGCGTTTAGCTGCATTAGCAGCCATATCTAATAGGGCACTTGAAACTGATAAAAACCCATCTAATTCTAAAGATAGACAGGACTCCCATTCTGAAAGAGGGGGAAGAAAGCAAGACAGAATTGAAAGAGATAGATCTATCAAAAGAGATAGAATGGATAGTATGGATAGGGAACAAGGCGATTATGATATAGATCGACAGTATGATCATGGACATAATATGGAACATTATGATAGAATGGATGATCGTTATGGCAGTATGCCACGAGATAGTGATAGGTCTCCTGGTTATATTCAGGGAAGAGATAGACATTATGATGCAGGTTATGATATGCCAGGACCATCCAGAGGTTATCCTGAAGATGATGACAGAATGTATGGTGAACAAATGGGAGATTCTCGTGGTGATATGGGTTGAGTTTCATTTTCACTTTTAATAATCTTTTTTTAGAATTATTGTGCTATTTTTTTACAATTCCGATTATATTAAAGGTTACGACGATCGTCGCCATCGTGACCATTCTTGGGAAAGACGATCTGGTTCATTGGACCGTGAGCGAAGCTATATGCATCATAAAGAATGGGACAATGATGACTATCGCGGTTCAGGGGATTGGGGTCGGGAACGACACTGGCCTATGCATGAGTCACAGGTAATTTATTATAATTTGTGTGTTATATCATGAATTATTTTAATAAGCAAATCTTTCCTCTTTGGCTCTAGGTTGCTTTATATTACAAGACTGTTTATTGGAATGAATTAATAGATTATAGAAAAAGAAAAGAACCTACCTGCCTAATCCTGTCCCACATTTTCCTTGGCTGTCCCAGTCCTCATGCTGGTACGAAATTGTGTTAATGCATTAAATGTTTCAATGTTAATTTATAATTAATATGTTTTATGATTGGCAGATGAGCGAATGGGGTGATAAAGAGCAAGACGTTGAAGGCTGGCGCCATCGAGGTCATCCAGGCGCTCATCGCAGTCGTATGCATGGTATACTTAATTATGTGTTGTCCTTTTATGTTTAAAATATTATTTGTACATATCTTAAAACCTGTGTCGCATCATTACAGATGATTATAACCGTGGAATGAGGATGGATCATGGACGTAATGATAGTAATAAACGAAGACCACGAAACGAAACTGAAGTTTCGAAAGATATCGCGGCACAAGCCCCCATAGTAGCCCAGCATGAAGAAACTGAAGTGGACGATAAACCTATACCAGATGATTTGAGTGAAATTAGTGATGATCCTGATGATATTTTGGAACGTGATGATGTAAGTTCTTGTTCTAGGAAAAATGTAATATTTTTATTTTGAATACATATTATGATGTCTATACCTTAATATGAGAAGAAAAATTTATACCCCTTATTACGTTATTTGCGCGGACGGATGAGTACAAAATTTAGATTTAATATAGATGTTGGAGCATAGAAATATTTATTGAAAATAGTGCATAAAACATTACGGTCACTGTCACCATTATTGTACAAATATATATATATATATATATATATATATATATATATATATATATATATATATATATATATATATATATATATATATATATATATATATATATATATATATATATATATATATACATATACATATAAAGAATATTTTTACAGATGCTTGATCAAACTGTTGATGAAGATAGCCAAACAGAAAAGTTAGGAGAGGAAAGTAAATCAAAACTTGAGGGTGGCGAAAAGGAAAATACCCAGGTACATTGCAAATATGACAAATATTTAGGTACATATTGCTTCTAATATCAATAAGATACAATCAAAATTTTGATAATTTTTAGGAAACAAATGGTGCCTGTGAGGAGAAAGATTCACAAGACGGTAAAGATGAGGATGATGTTGCTAATTTGGATTTCGAAGAAATATCGGATGGCGAACTTGAAGAGGAGAAAACTCGAAGTAAGTTTAATAAAAAAAATATATAATATATTTTAATTGTGAATATGTTATTCTATTAGATAACCAATTGTAGATATTGCCGTGGCGAATTTACAACTTTATCGCCAGTAGGTTACTATGCATCACAGTATTTACATTTATTTACTTTTAAACTATTAAATATTATTGTTATGTATTTTCAGCAGGTCTAGGAGATGCTTTGGGCGTCGATTGGGCTAGTCTAGTGGCTGATGTTAACCGTCGTGAACAAAAACCACCAACGGGCGGTGCCCGAGATAGGTGGCGACCCGAAAGGGTCCTTGCAAGACTTGGTCTATCAATAAATATGGCAGGAAAAGATAAAGTACAGAAAATATTGGAAAATAATGGAGAGTCAGGAAAGTCAGAAAATGAGACGCATACAACCAGCGATGGGACTACATTAACAAATGGTAAACATGAAGACCAAGAAAGGGCTTCAAACATACCAGATGTTAATGATCTTCATCCAGTTGCATCAATACAGGTATGTTACACAGCATTTCTAAATGGCTTATTACTTAGTATGGACTAGCAGTATTCATTCAATCCTCATCTATGATTAAATTCTGAAAAATTCATGAAACATTAAATAATAGTGATTACTTAATACTTGTATTTTTATAAGTATTTACAAAACACCCAAAAATCTTGTATTAATATATTCCACTTTAATTAAGCAATAATGTATGTAATTAGTATATACCCAATAAAACTACATAGGGATGATACATTTTATTTTATATTTGCTTTGCCTAGTTAATGTTATTATATTCTTTAAATGTAGGTAGCAATGGAGAAAAGGAAACGACAGCGTGAAGTGTTATTTGGTTTGGGTTGCGAGATTACTCGCGGACTAAGCGCAAGGCGTGATTTAGCTCTGCGGAGGTACTTATGTCACCTGCCAGCTGCAGAGCGCATGGGACAGGCGAGAGTCGCCCCACAAGCATCACTGTTCCAAGCAGCCCGAACCCTGCTCATGGAAGCCCCAGTGAGCGGCTGACATAGACGCAGTCACCCTTACAGTGGTCGACTTTAAAAGTGAATTGTGCTGGATTGTCAATTGACGAACTACATTTAGTTATTGGATCATGAATGGAACAGTTAATCTTCTACATTGTTTAATTTTAAAAAATTATGATGAACTCTTTGCCAGTTGAGCACAAGATTTAGTTAAGAGAAATAAGAGAAAAAATAGTATACAGTGAATAAATATTTTAATAAATATTGGTTAGAATTGATACTTATTCATAAAACTGCATATTCATAAAACATTGTAGTGATTTTCTTTATATTCTTAGCATTTATGTTAGGTTGCGACTGGTATTTGCATAGATATGACCTATGCACATTAGAAAAATATTTTAATTTTTATCTAATAAAAATGACACATCTGTGCCAACATCATACTCGATTTTCTTTTCATTCCTGAAAAATTTATAATGTTGAATGAATATTCCACATATATGTATGTATTTTATTTTATATATTAATATTATACTCACTTTTTGAATACTACGGCACCAGCCACTCCTTTCAAAATAAGTGAGTTTCCATTGACATATAGAATTGAACCTTCTCTCAATCCAAGCACTGGATTAGCATGGTCCATTTCCATGTATTCGCTTATTCTTTGGTCTCTGGTCTCTCCTTTGTGGGTTTCACTCTCAACTTTATCAATATAATGAGGATTTATATTGAATGGCACAATAGCAATACCATCAAAGCTGGGAGGATAAATAATTGGCATGTCATTTGTTGTATGAATACTTTTTGTTGCTACATTTGTTCCTGCACTACTTCCCATATAGACCAAGCTGCCATTCTCTACTCTTTCTCGTATTAACTGTACTAATTTTTTTTCATATAATCTGCTTAGTAAAAGAAAAGTATTTCCTCCTCCTATAAAGATACCTTTAGCAGATTTGATTGCATCTATTGGGTCTCCATATGAGTGCAAACCTTTCACAGAAAATCCCCATGGGTTGATAACCTCCTTGATTTTATTTGTATAGCTGTCAAAATCATTCTGTGCGTATGGCACAAATATTAATTCCTCAACATTGTTCCTAGAAGAAGAATGCTCATGTTCACTTTTGCACATTTTAAATTTTTTACTAAAATTTTGAAACAGGCTAGCTATAGCATGAGGTATGTTCAATAAAACACTGCAAATATGGCACAATGGAATTAAATACAACTAAAACTTTACAACTTTAGGGAGGACCAAATACATATTATTTTGAATGTAAAAGAATTGTGACCTGTCAATGAGCCTTGTATAAATATCGACACTAAGGTGCTAGTAGATCTAAATTCAAATAGCTATGCTACTAATACAATAAATAAAACAGGCATCTGTAATGCTTCTTCATCTCTAATATAATAAATGAGAGATTAAGTAAGCTACACCTGACATCAGTCCTAAAAATAAGGTTATTTTTCGTAGCGAATTAATTATACGTTCTTACATTTTTAAGAAATTGCATATTTCGTCTCTTGCAAACTCCAATAAAGAATATCCATGGCAATTTGATGAAGAGAGTAAAAGAGCTTGCCTCTTGGATTGCATTGCTTTTAGTGATTTACCATGTATACACACTACAAGATGCTGAGATAATTGTAAATACCGCATTAATTATCTACACTGTAATACAAATTATCTATACAAGTTGTATATTTTATCAGAATCTTTTTTTAATCCAGTATTTTTTAATCTATTCAAATTTCATGTTATATGATATCGATTTTATAAATTTCCCAGATTTAAAATAATTGCACTATTCATACGAAAGGGAAAAAATATAAATAGCATTCTACTTCGAAATTCCCATTTCCCACCATATGACATATTGATCATTATTTACAGATACAGGCTTATGTCATATATTTTTTATATCACAGATTAGAGTTCAGACATAACATCATAGACATGATATTTGACAGTTGACATTAAAATATTTTAACAACGATGATTGTGTAGAATCTACATAATCTACATCGTTAAAATACAATACACTATAGATACATTTTATAATCGCGCCAATAGCAAGGTAGATAACGAACGATTTATCACGTTCGTTAATGATTTTATTTTTAAACATGTTATTTTTCCTTATTTTAGGAAAATAATAGAAGTTTATTACGTTTAGAAAAGGCGATAAAAGAAAAGATGAAAGTCTCCAGAGAAATACTCCAGAGAATTGGAAGAAAATATCTGTTCATGTAAATCATTCGTAACACACAAATACAAGGAAGATACAGGATTAAGGAAGCAAATTTGTAAAAGGCAAAAAATTAGCTTGGCAGATCAACCCTCGCAGCTTTATTATGCGCGATCGCTCTTTTACTATAAAATGGTGCCAAAGCTTTGCAAGCAATGTGAAGTTTACTATCTGATTGCGATTATGTTGTTTTTGCATTCATATTTAGGTTAATTGTTCAAATTGAGTGTTTCAAAACATGGGCGCTCAGAGAACTTTCATACATTATTTTATGAGTAACGCACCCGCCCTGCCTTCAAGGCCCTTCAAACAGTGATGCCAACTGCTCAAAATCTTGGAGCGGACAATGGAACAATGGAGCTGCTGGGTCGCCTCATGGTAAGCGCTACCACTGCCCATGAACATTTAGAGAGGCATAAGGTCCATTGCAGACCTTACGCCTCTGCAAATGGATTGCCGAATTTTTTGGAAGGGATTAAGAAAGGATTGGCGATAGGAATAAAGGAAAGGATTGGAAAGGGTAAGGAAAAGGAAAAATAAATTCAGATGTGTAAACGATAGATCAACAAAATTACTATAACAATTATTTAGTAGACAGTTTAATTTCAGTAAATTTTAAAATATTAATTTATGGAAATTATAAATCGGACATTGACCCTTTATACACATCAACGCCTCCCTAATTTTTCTTTAAGGTCCTCTTACCTCCCCCTCTTGATCTTAGAGGGCTAAGATCTAGAGTGAGTCTCTAGACCTTAGTGCCCACAAGGGGGCGTTTACACCCACTTTGAAAAATAGTTATATAGACTATATGACAGGTCCTGCAAATCATTGAACCCGACATGAACTTTATAGACATATAACAGATACTATTTATTATTAATTTATAATATACGATAGTTAGTTGTAGTTAATCGAATCGAAAAAGGATTACTTTGACTTCCAATTTAAAGAAATCGAAATAAAACAATCACTGCAATTTAATAACATTTTCTATATTTATTAATAAAAAAATTAGTGTATTAAAATCATTAACTATTTTTGTCTAAAAAACCACGACATAAATTTAATTATATTTACACACTTCAAATAATATTATTCGGTCTTGTTGAATCTAGAATTACAAATCGTTCTTTGTGAGGCTTTTCACACCCCGGCCCCAGGTATTGGTGTCTGAGTTGTAAGTCTGGGGGTGAGGATATATCGTCTTGAAGAATGTTATAAGCTTGTTCGATTGTGTTCTCAATTTCAATCTTGAGTTCCTGAAATTTATAACAATTAAAAATATTGGAAGTGTAGCTGGTGCAGTTATAGCAATGCTGTAGAAATATCGATATGTTCTGTACTTATTTATTTTCATAGAGCTTGAGCTACCCATAAATGTACCTCTAGTTTTCTTATATATTGTAATATATAATGTATCTAATAGAAGCCTTGAAACAATAAAAACTGACAATATGTGTTAAAATTTTAAATTCTGTTACATTGACAGATTTAAAGAGAAAGAGTAAGATACGAGGCACAAGTGTGCAAGCGAGAAAACATGATATGCTCTGTTATTTAAGATTCCTTTCTTTAATGGATCGGGATATACTAATATTTCACATCAGAAAAGAGAAACCTACTTCATACAATTCAGGACAGCGTCGGGCGCGTTCCGCCAGCGAAGCATGCAGGTGGTATAGCAACAGGCCTCGCAAGTGGGCGTCTCCTAGCCCCAGCGCCGCCAACGTGCGCAGCGTGCTGCGGCAAAGGCTCTCTTTCAACGACAAGCGAGCTTCCGATAGCTCTGAAACATTTTTATAATTCTATAAAAATTTACTTCAGTATTTTTACAAAATAAAATTGGCATGTTAGTGGCGTCTAATATTAAATACATGTGTTATAACAATAAGAAGTGATATGTAAATATGATAATCCGCAGATATTTTCATTATATTTATATTTAATCATCTATTTTTATTACTTTTATATAATAGATTGATTTTGTTACAACGAGGAATACGTTGGTATTGCGAGCGGGACATTAAAAAAAATACACACTAAATTTAAGAATACCTATTGCAATAAAAAGTCGTAAAGTAAGAGGGTGAGTTTAAAGCTAAAAATAATTAATTAATATTAATTTTAGAATATTCAAGAAAATTAAGTTTTGGAATAATAATTAATTTTTTTAGCTGTGTTCATGTACTAGGATAATATTAAATCCATAGTTTAAGTATTGACGTATAAAATCGTAAGCCTTGTAGCCTATTTAGCTTGCTTTTGTTTTAGTTTTTAAACGGTACCGCGTTATAATTGTAATACATCATGCTCTCAACGCTTTGCATCCTAAATAGATAGCACGAATAGTTGGCAAAGTTTGAACGAACCTTTAATTACAAAACTATATGCAATATACATACCCACACATATCAGTATTTAACATGTTAAATATCTCTTTCGTGTTTAATGCAGGTGCATATACGTGTAGGGAATAATACATGTGACATCCAACAACACATCATGATGCACTAATAAAACTGTTACTCAATGATTACCACAACGTTTGCAATTAAGTTCTACGCGCATCGATACGTTGCCAATTTTTCTTTGATGTACGTATTAGTTCGTATGTAATGTGGGTTTAGTCACGTAATACTAACGGCACAGGTAAACCAATCCACCTGGTGACCACGTGAGGACGGGCGTTTTTTGCAGCGGCGCCCATGTCAACGGCGATCGGTCGAACAACTGCCTCCCGCGCAATTATCGTACTCGATTTTATTCACTTGTTGCGCAGTAACTGTTCGACGCAATGCACTGAACTCGCAATGCCATTATGTGCATATTTTAAAATAATACACAGTTATACATTATAATATAATACATTTCATACCGATACGAAACACGGAATTGCGCAGTGCTATGAGCGAATGTTTGTTAATATTTGTTTTATGTGAATGTCCTAAGTATTTTACGAATTGTTTCTTATTGTTTAAGAATATCAATTAGAAAAAAGAACTGTTAATTATATACTAATTATGTTCATTAAAAATCTACTATCTTAATGGAATGTAGCTTTGCCTATAAATGTGAACAAAACGTATAAAAAACACTATTATTGCATGGGAAATTTTTACTATTCTTTCAAAATTTCTCATTTATAAAGCATTTTAATGCTATAAAACTAAAAATTAAGCTATTATTGCATATTGTAATTGTTGTCGAAATGCGATTTGTTTTGTGACCTAGAAAATCATTACCTGAGTCGACAAATTATACTGCGTTTATCTAATTAAAAAAGTAAATTTGTAAATAAATTGTCAATTACCTAGTTTCAAATTTTAAAATTAAATTCAACGTCACTAAAAAATTGTGTATAATAAATTGCATTTTTATTCATAAATGAATTCTGATTGACCTAATGTGTAAGTGATCGCTATGCAGTCTGGATGTTTTGCATAACGAGTAAAGAAGCTAAAACAATGGCTAGTTATATATTTCTGTGTGTCTAACTGTATGTGCGTCAATCATGTATAAAACCACTGGACAGTTTACACAAGTCGTTGAAAGATGTCTTACTGCCAAAATTGTCTAGTCCACGCGAGCGAAGCCGCGGGCCAAAAAGCTAGATCTAAAGTATTTGTTTGGCCCTAAAAACTTTTTGACGTACTGTTGAGTTATTTAAACTTTTATGTGATGATAAAAATAAACATCAAAATAAATGCGTATATAAACAACTTTAATAATCGTCAAAGTGTTTACAGGTCAATGATCTAGATCATTACGCATATTCGTCCAATTTTGTCATAAAAGTACGTTGCACTCATTAGGTGTGTCAATATTACGTATATATGTGGTAGTCGAGCACGCTTCGGCACGAATTGGGCCAGCTCGCACCGGGGAAGTACCACACCCCCACAGAAG
>NC_052102.1:3313684-3323520 GCF_012273895.1 Zerene cesonia | reverse complement strand
TATAGAAATATGCAATTTCTTATTTTGTCTTCATAAAAGTGGTGAATGTATCAAACTGTCTTAATTGGTGAGTTATATTCTAAGCTCTACATTTTTGTAACAACAGATAAGTGAATGGCTAGCGAAGCCCACCCTAGAGTATAAATGTTACATGTGTATAAGGAATATAAAAATATCATTTTATACATATTACAGAAAGTAAGAGACAATTTATGAAAAAAACTTCACGAACCCTTCTAAAGTGGTTTTTATGACATTAATAAATCATTAGTAACCGCATGTAAACAGAACCTTGACAAAACCACATTATAGGTACGTAAGCTCTCCAAGAAATCTTATACGATACGATAGCATTCGATATTGGAGTTAATCATACGTAGTATAATCATACGTAGTTATATTGAAATACCTAGGTAGTATTAAGAAAAGAGAATTGTCGTAATAGATACGGTAAATTGTTGGTAGAATCCGTCATTAGTGGGTTCTAAAGTTCTATAAGAATAAGAAAAAGAAGAAGATAGTAAATCGATTGTTAATATTAATTTAATTGAGGAAATGTAAAAATACATAATAGATTAAATATAATATTTCAAAACAACTGCAGGTGAACATTGTGTTATTTGATTTTGGAGCTAATAAGTGTAAGTAAGTGAAGTCCCGTGTCCCCTAGTGGGGTATGGGGCAGATGATGGACATCTGTTTCACTGATCGCTTTTCTTTACGGACAAGTAGGTGATCAGCCCTTGATTGAGATCAGATCAGGCCTTGTGTGTCCTGCCAGACCGAGACTTTTTTTTTGTGCGTCCCCACCGGGAATTGAACCCAAGACCCCTCGGTTCTACGCTCACGCGCTAACCTCTGTGCCAAGGAGGCGGTCAATTGGAGCTAATAAGAGTTATGATATATTTTTTCAACCGACTTCAAAAAAATTCGAATGTATTTTTTTGGCTTCAGCTGAGTTAACCGATTTTAATAATTGTTTTTAAATTTTGTCTAGTTTGCATTTTTGCATTTGCGTTTTGCATTTAAATTTTGTCTAGTTTGGACGATATTTAATTGGGAGCATATTCGTTCGTTCATTGGAATGACGTTTGAACAGTTTAGTGTTTCTTTTAAAATAATCATTACTTATCCCAAAGACACTATTCACCGTAACTATTTGTATTTTGTTAGATATAAGTATAGTAAAATATTAACCTTATGTGAGATGCTTCATTCAAAATTACGACAACAAAAGCAGCTTAATTAGACATCGAATTACGCTGAATTAGTTTTGGCTAGACAACAGCATATTGTGTATACCATTCATTACTGATCCAGGGACATATCCATAGCTCAAAGCTTGTCTTATTCTTATATCCACTAATATATGGTTAGAAGAAGGGATGAAATTGGATAACCTGTCTAAAATTCGCTCGTCAATTTCTATTATTTTTTTATCCAAATCTAAAGTACCAAGGAGACTACCGAGTATACTATGAATATCGCGTACTCTTTCAGTAGGTATTCTAAATTTACAACTGTTACAAAGCCAAGCAGTATTGAGCATAAGAGGGTCTTCAGGTAGCGCGGTCCCAGTACACTCTATGTTGATGCATTTTAATCCCGACAAAAGAGTACCCATTTCAGAAGCATCTGTACACCGGTGGCATTTGCACCAAAATTGTTTTGCTTTAAACAATTGGTATCTCCGGGTAGGAGTGCACCATAAAAGTCCCGTATAACAGCTTAATAATTCTTCTCCGACTTCTATATCTTGTGTTGCTAAAACAATCATAGTGTAATCTGTTCTAAAAATATTTCTTGTATTTGGTACACAACTATGGTTTAAAAATGCTGTAATCGGGTACAAGCCTCTTAACGGGACGGCGCTGGTATCAGATTGTGCTGGAATTCTAAACGAATTAATCCTCAATATAGAATGTGCAAATTTTAAAAAACTTATATCATCGTTTTGCAAGATAAATTGATCGCATAATAATTCAATTTCTTCAAAAAAATTATTTCTTGTGCATGCTTGAAATATATGCAGATTTTGTTTATCTTTATCAGATAAAATTAAAAATCGAATGTAAATAAGGGCTTTACCAAGTAATCTTGAACGTTCAAAATCCATTGGAGTCTTAGGCGGCCATTTAGCGCTGACGTAAGCGCATTCCTCGGTATGCTCCGGCGATGTTTTGCATTTCACAGAGCATGTTATTAAAGCACAATTTTCACAAGGACTACAAGAGTCATTTATATTATAACATACAGTGCAGAATAATTCACCGGCACGATCGCCTCTTGGACCTACGACTAGTGGTTTGTTATCAAAAATTATGGAACCACGCTTGATAAATTTATTTGCAAACAGTCCTCTACCTCCTAGATTTGATAGACCCAAACGAAAAACATTAGTATCTACACTGGCGATGTTTTCACACAGGTATTGCTGAACGGTATCAAAGCTATCGTTTATCATTTTCGCAAAGGCGACAGAGTAAAAGAACGCGCGTCAAGTTTTCTCCGATTGAATGGAATTGACTGACGATATTCTGAGTAACGATGTCGATGTAAATAGATTGTTTTCAAAATAGCTGCTGGAATTACTTGTGTACGTAAAATGGAATACGTTCATTGAATCAGATAAAATGACTGTATTGTATTTATTTCATAGATAATTTTTAAAGATTAGGTAACTTTAACGTTATTTAAAGTAAAGTTGGTTGAGTATCGATAAATTTGTAAATTTATTTTAAATATTTTTCTAAGAAAGGACTATTTTTCTAAGGAGAAAATTTAAAAAAGGACGTTGATCCGTATTTATCTATTTGTAAATTGTATTATGATTTGATTATTAAGTATCAATAGACTAAAAAGTAGGTAGTAGAAACAACACAACAATTAAATAATTTATTATACATTCTCATACTTCCTATTTAAAGCGCCTATTTGAAGAATGTGAAATGCACTAAGTGACATATACTTCTAGAACAATCAATAAGATTTATTGTCTAATACCTCTTTTTGATTTTCTATCTATTAGTTGCTCACCTAGATCCGTTTTGGTTTTTTTTTATATCCACGTTAATACTGATGTCTTTAGTATATACCAAATTAAAGTTTCATTATATACCTATTCAACTATTACCCGGCTTCGCCATTTGCTTACGATGTAGCTCTTTAATGGTAAAAGAATTGTCTGTATGAGTTTAGTAGTTCCAAAGATAGCTCCCTGTAATCTCAAAAATGTAATTAATATAGGAACCTCTGAATAATATTTGTATACGTTGTATTTCATTATTGGATCAAATTTAAAAGCTTATTGTATGTTCCTATGAAATAACATTGTTTATATTTCTAGTCCAGCGATGCAGTATATACTTAAATATAATATGGAGTGTACTAGAGCATGAATAAAAAAGTGACTATTTGTACACGCTAATATCCGGAACCATAGTACGGATTTGAATAATTTTTTTTTTGAGAATTGAGTAGGTATTTAGAATAGGTATTGAGTCTGGGCACCATAGTAGTGAAGTCCCGTGTCCCCTAGTGGGGTATGGGGCAGATGATGTACATCCGTTTCACTGATCGATTTTCTTTAGGGACAAGTAGGTGATCAGCCTTCTGTGTCCTGCCAGACCGAGACATTTTTTTTTTTGTGCGTCCCCACCGGGAATTGAACCCAGGACCCCTCGGTTCTACGCTCACGCGTTAACCACTGTACCAAGGAGGCGGTCCTGGGCACCATACAGCCTATAATTTATTACGGAAACTGGAACACCTAACGAAGAACCGCAACAGACCACCTAAATTATAAGCGACATAAAAATAGTTCGTTAACAAAAATCCTTACACCTGTGAAGAATTTTCTGCTGCGAGTATCAATTTGAAGATCTGGAACCTGATATGAAGTTCCAGCTACACTATAACATGTATAGAAATGAAGTATAAGCTAACATTGTTCACTCTGATGGGCATTTACTGTTGACTTATAACAATCGAGGTTTTGAAACTCTCGATGTGGAACTGCAAGAACCCAGCTACACTATAACATAAATAGAAATGATGTCTTAGCAAAAAATGTACAGTCTGATGGGCATTTTCTGTCAACTTATAATACGAGATCCGGTACACTTCTTGTAGAAATCAAGAATATCTGTGTAATTTTATTGAAAGTTTCCAGTATGAATACGATCATAGGTTGCGTGGACGAAGTCGCGGGCACCAGCTAGTAGATAATCATTTTAGTGTATAATACGTGTATATAGTGTATATGAAACACACATGAAACTTATCAATCTACTCAGTAGAGTCTACTGAGATTCATGCACGCTGTGGCAACGAGTGGGTAAATTGACACTGCTTCATAAATTGAATACCCAATATTTAAGTTACATAATCTGTATCGTTTGTAATGTGTTCTTGGTGGTTGAAAATATTCATTTAAATAATCATAAAAGATAAATTTGGAACTAAATATTTTGTCTATTTTATACAATAATAAATTGATTGTAAATATTAACAATGTAACTTCTTTGTTACGCTTTTATTTATAAATTAGGATGTTAAGAAAATCTTAACACACACATTAAATGTATGCTGATATATTGATGGTAAATAAAGGCCAAGGTAAAATAGCAGTACTTTTATCCTACGATATCATCGAAACATGTCACAAATGTTGTGATCTATCTTATAAAAATATGTTCTTATCGTCGTATACTGTATAGATAAAAGTATTCACGCATGAAATTTTCGTTAATGTTAAAAAAAATTAGGAAGCAAAAAAAACCGAACTCACCATGCCATCTAAATCCATCCTTTTCTCCAAATTCCCATATAATACGACATTGCAAATCTACTGCAATTTGATTTGTTTTTGGTATATATTTAAATAGCCTGTTCAAGAAAAACTTTTCCAAGTCTGCAACGTTTTCGAAGTCTAACGATCCAAGTAAACTTCCAAGAGCACTTTGTATTGCACAAATATTACTATTTGGAACTCTCAAATCGCAACTTAAACAGCGCCAGGCTGAGGTTGGTTTAAGCGGGTCCACGGGAAGAAGAGACCCAGTGCAACTTGATTCAAAACATTTAAGAGCTGCTAAGAATGTGCCTCTCTCGGTTGGATCACTACAACGCTCACATTTACACCAGAAGTGTTTTGTTTTATATAAATGCAATCGTCTAGCCGGAGTTCCCCACAACAAGCCAGAGTAACAAGTAGTAAGTTCAGTGCCAGCCGAGATGGCTTTTACAGATTTGATAACCATGTAGCATTCTCGATTAAAACTGTATTTCGTATTCGGTACACAGTTATGATTCATTAGCGACGATACAGGGTACAGGCCACGCATACTCATTTCGCTACTGCCATAAGGAGTCGCTATTTGAAATGCATTTGCGTCAAGAATGCAAGCAGCAAGTGACATTAGTTGTTCATCTTCAGGAGAAATGTCAAAATATTTAACCAACTCCCTTATTTCACTTCCGTGTTGAGGTAAAGCGTGTGATTGTAGTGCATTTAATAGTTGCCTTTTATCTTCATTTAACGACAAAGTTCTTATAGCTGCTAAACATCTCGACAAGATGGTATCGTCCGTATCCTCAATTGGGATTTTATTACTCCAAGCAGAAATTTGTATACAGTCATCGTAATGAACATCACTGCTTAAACACTGTTGCGAACACAATACCAAACCACATTTAGTACATCGAAAAAGTGTATCACTATCGATTTTACCGCAAATAGTACAACCTCTTTGAATGGTAGTTCCGGATCGTGGACCGTAAACAAGTGGATGATCCACAAATAGCACTTCACCTTCCCTTATATCTTCGGTAGCGAAAAGGCCGCGACCGCTAACATCGGACTGCCGAATGGTCCATTTATTGGATTGGTTTATAAAATTGCTTATCTGTATCTGATCGAGATGCTTCTCCACTATTAGCGACAATTGCTCCATCGACAACATCCTGTCGCAACTCGTCCGGTGCCGGCACTGCACTGCGCACTCGCCGTGAATATCAACATTAGTTGGTTTGATAACACGGAACAGGCGCTGATCGGATATACATCGCCAAAAACATATACAAACTTCTCTGTAATTAACTAAGACGATCGATGTGTGCCAGACTTACGAGGTGTGTGAGTAACGTATGCGGTTAGTTTAAACTCAAACATCGCTTCGTCAATTTTCAACAGGTGATTAGGTACGTCAAGAATATGGAAGATGGGTTCGTTTATTTATTATTATAGTTATTGTAGGTATGTGTGTTACAAAACCGTGAAGTCACTAGGCAAAAATTTACCTATTATATAAGTCCGTTAATGTTATTTATAAATGGCTGTGACTGTCAGGTAGATAAGGAAAATGACTGTTCAAAGCTAGCAGTGAATATAAAAATAAATACAATGAGCGCGTTTAGCGTAACACCCATACAACGTCCCGGTCCAATTAATATTTTAAATATTTTGGCGAGAACAAATGAATTGTTAGAGTTTAATAATTTTAGTCTCTACATAGTTTTATTGTTTGGCTGTCTGATAAAATTTTTATTTCCTTCTCTACTTTATTTGAAAAAAAATCCCTTCCTTAATAATCCCATCGCTGCTTTATTTCATAATTTTTTATGTAATACTATTTGAAAATGAAAGACATAAATACTATTAACTGAATATAATTAAACGTTATTTTCACAATGGCCAAGGCCAAATTATTGAAGGTAAAGTTTCCTCACATAAGAGAATCGATATTGCATGCCTACTACTATAATAAAAGCAGAAGTTTGCAAGAATATAGGGATAGATGCATGGATATATGTTTGTTACTCTTTCACGTGAAAACCGCTTAACTAATATTGCTCATAATTGACGGTGATGTAGTCTATGTACCAGAATATATGATAGAAATACATGCTTTTGCCCGCTTTTGTTGGTAAAATTGTGCGTCATATCTGGTAGCGAAACATAAAAAAACTTTTTTCAATCTATTAGAACAATCATACGTATTAAGAGTCAATTTTTGGGGGTAATTAATGTAAATGAATAAAAATACCTTAATATATCAATGACTTTACTCTTGTATCTTAATTAAATAAATAGTACATGAGTGTGTTGAAACTCACAGTATTCGTCAATAGCTATATTTTTAATCTGCTAATGACACTTTAATATGCATGTTATGATAATATGCTTGTTATAAGCTTAGGGGTGTTTTAATCCATTTTATTTAAGTACCCTACTTGTCGTGGTTAAATATTTCGTATCTAATAACAAGAAAATACATACATTGTTTTTTTTATTCGGAGGGCTAGAACGATGCTCACATTTATACAACTAACGTCACGGTCTCGGATCAACGGCAATCTCGGCAGGCACCGACATACACAGGGCCGCACGCACACATCCGTATGTGTTATGCTTAGAAATAAGAGTACGTGATTTAATAAAAATCTTTTCTTGTACCTTAAAAAATGAATCATTACTAAATTACTATGTAGCTTCAAGAATAGTTTAGCAAATAATCAGTATAAATGCTCGTACATAAGCATGGTTTTTAATCGACAAAAATATATATAGTCTTTTTGCTTGCGTTTTTATTCTCAGTATCTGTAGCATTATATTTTCAACACACTATGAAATTAGTATATATCTTAAGGTATACTATTTATTTTGCTATATAAAGTAAAGAACTTTGATAATTACATATTATGAATTAGGAATTAACAGAATAGTATTTAATGTCGGGTTAATATATGAATTCATTCTAATACTTTGTATTAAAAACCTAAATACGAAAGGAAGTTTATGTATGGATAAAAGGATATTTTACACCACCCGATGAAGTTAGACGACAATATTACTAAAGATTGTGGGATCGCTGTATTCGGTATTGCAACTCGGTGAGTCCACTTATAAAACCACGGTGGAGCTAAATGTTTACGTCTGCTAAGTTGTAACTAAAATATAGTTCTGGTAAGTAACATGATCTGCGTCTTTTGTTTTTCATGAACCAGTTGGTTCGACAACCTGTCCAGTCTCCGTGACCACACAGCCTACATGGACGTAAAAACGGCAAAAATATACTGTGATAATTGTGTTCGGATTTATTCTTTAACATTACTGCAAAACTTAAATAATTACAATAGTTCGAATAATATGCAAACATTGTTTGAGTATAACGAAGACGAGTGCCCATGGTATTACTTCGATAGTTCTTATAAAACTTTACTTGGAGGATGTCTAATAATATTTGGTAAGTGTTGATATGACCCAATTTGTAAAACAGTTTTAATCACCATAATTAATTATATCTCATCAGTACATCCCATTTTAAAGGGTACATTCCAGTCATTTATAAAGCTTATTAATACGTGTGTCGAATGTAATTTGAATTTGATAAGAAGAGTGCCAACAGGTGTATTCGGGATGCTGCTAAATGGTTGGCTGTTTGCCACTTTCATCCACAGTCATCTTCTTATTTCCAAAAGCCATGTTCTGATACTTAACGTCTGTTCTGCTTCACTGGGCAGAAATTTACTTGGTTTTCCATTTGCAGCATCATCTGCAATAGGCCAAAGGTTAGTTTCGTTGAAATAAGATAATTCAAGCAATGGCTTATTAATTGTTTATATCACCGTTTTTTTTCGTAAAAAGAATATTCGAATTTTATTTTCTTTTCAGATGGCTATTCGGCACACATGCGTGCCAGCTTTTTGCATTTTTGAATCAATTTTATGGAATTTTTCAAATGACAACTTTATTCACCGTTGTTCTTGAGAGATATTGGTTAGCCAGATACACTAGGCGAGGTAGGTGTAGTAAATGTGTAATTGATTAGTAAAGTATTAACTGTTCTTTCATTTTTTTTAATGCTTATGTTTCAGAGAGATCTATCTATTATCGATACTATTGGACGTTAACCGCGGGCAGTTGGCTAAATGCCGTGGTATTTGCTATTCCACCCTTATTCGGATATGGAGTGTATTCTTGTGATGCAACTGGTACTATATGTACTTTATTATGGCCTTCTGTTCAAGCTGGTGCAAAACATTTGGGCTATGTGGTTCCGTATGTGATAGTTTGTGGGGTCGTTCCAGTTATTGGCATGTCAGTTTTGTTTTCTCTTGATTCTTATTTAAGTATAATCTTGTGTTTAAGAATAGCCTACTAAACATACTACAAAATTCACAGATTTTATTACATGGGAAAGGCAAGTCGATTGGAGAATATTTATTACAGAAATGAGATGCTTAGAGAGGAGAAGCATTTAACAAAGGTAAATTAAAATTATCTTATTAATCTATTATTCCTTTTTAACCTTCTTATGTTATTTTGTTATAACCACCTCAATGTACCAAACATTTTATAATGATTAAAAAGCGTATAGCCGAAGAGGCTTCGAGTATCGTCTGGAATCTCGACTAAGGGAAAAACTGTCTCGGTCTGGCAGGACATAGAAGGCTCATGACGTTCTTGTACATAGTGAAAATTTATCAGTTAAACAGTTATAATGCATCTGCTTTATAATCTAATCTACATGGGGACACGGGAATTCACAATGTTATTTTTTGTAGTGTATACACGTGTTAAGCGTGATAACTTTGGCATTATGGATCCCAGCTGCGTTGGTGGCGGGTAGCCAGTGGTTCCCGCTGCTACTCTATGGATATCGTCCTCATGTGCCCCCGGTGCTCGCTTTGATTGCACCTATTACCTCTGAGGTAAGTGTTGTATGGAATTTTTATCAAATGTGTAAATTAAAAAAAAAACTGTAAAGAACTGGTCTGTCATTACCTACTGCGAATTAAACTTTATTACTTTCAATAATAATCATGAAATGAAA
>NC_052102.1:3298929-3312684 GCF_012273895.1 Zerene cesonia | reverse complement strand
TGTGGGGGTGTGGTACTTCCCCGGTGCGAGCTGACCCAATTCGTGCCGAAGCGTGCTCGACTACCACATACAAAAAAAAAATCTTAAAATGTATCCCCATCTGCTTAATTCCTATAATATAGGGGACATGATAGGCGCGTCACCCACTCATAAATTATGTATTTACTTTTCATTGAGGAAGTTGAAATTGAAGGACTTGTCTTTATTACGAAGGAGGAGGGAACTATATATTGTGGAATGGAACGCATATAAATATTTTCGTGAATAGCTGAATTATTTATTGAGTATTCATGGTCTAATCATCTCACTAATATGATATCTCAATCAATTTTAGGGAAAAAAAAATGTTCATGAAAGTCTGCTCACAAGATTGAAATATGTTTTATATTATTGAATATAGCATCACTTTTCATTCTGTATTTTTTCTTTCTTAGTGATAAAATTAAGTGATGGGAGAAAAGATATTAAAAATTAAAGAAACTATTTAATGAAATATGATAGTACTTACAGGTATTTTATTTTTGTTTTCGTTATATTATTCTAATAAACTTCAAATTAATCAAAGCTGAGCGAATGTAGATAGTCCCTTCAAATTAGACCAAATTATAAGAAAAGCAAACCAAAAAGTCACATACAAGCTAAAAATCAGCTAAGTTGGTCAACCTTTTGTTGTACAAACATTAACAATTTTTAAGATTTAAAAATTATTAATACGTTTTTTGTAGATAATTTTATTATCTACAATTTTTGTCTGAAATAATTTTCCGATGATATTTACCTTTTCCCTGAAAATCAAAAATGAATGAAAATCAAATAAAAAAAATTTTTTTTTTTGACCTTTGACCTTGAATAAATTTTTTTCCAAGCAATGCTGGTTACTTCTAAATTTTATTTATAATTGTATTTTGAACAACTTCACTGTTTTTCAGCTTTTTGTGACTTTGTGTATCACGGAATGTCCAGATTGACCGGACTATAGATACCGTCAATAGAATCTCTAAGATTATTGACATTATTGCCATGGAGATATGTTGCAGAAGTAGTTAGCTGCAAAAATTTCGCAAATTTGTCTGTATACGCAGTGGGTCTAATCAGAACATAATGCCCAAAGTCTTAATTTGTTATATAAATGAGATTTGCTTGTACTTTATAGGCGGCGACTTGCGTTCCTGTATTGTGTTACTTGTCAGGTGACACCAGATTGAGAGCAGCATTATTAGGCAGAATGCGAAAGAATTATGCACTACTGCCACCTCAATACGCGATGAGATACCGAAGGGACTAATATTATTTCTTTAAAATTAACTAAATGCGTCTCTTATGAATCTACTGCAAGAACCATGCCTTGTTTAGGCTGGTTGAGGAGTCATGAAGAAGTTCTTCACAATGCTGCAGCCTAGAGTTGGGGTTAACTATACGAAGATTTCTTTGGGATTTATTTCGTACTCTTAATAAATGTGTAAATAACATCTTGTGTTTTATTGATATCAATTGATTCCTGTTTAAATATTTGAAAAATAAATTGATTTGATACTAATTTCAATTGCTGTTAAATTTCCCGCTGCATTTTTATAAAATACGTAGTCGCTTAAATTGTTTATTTGTGAATTATTACTAATTTTTTATTTAACGATACAAAAAGACCAATCCACAGCTATATAATTCAATTTATGCATGTTTTTTTTTCGATGGTGAGTTAAATTAGAAATGAGCATTAAAATATAAACAACGCTTATTACAACATATATAGTTAGGCTAGTGAGTGATATAATGTAGAGGTAAAAATATGTATTCAGAATTCCTTGAACTGCGAAAGTTTGTACAAAATATCATGTGGTTTTAAGCATTGTAACAATGTGTCGGATTAAGAAACAGAGCGTAAACAAACCAGCTCAAGGTATTTAGTTATATTATATAGAAGGTATATAATATACCAAAGTAATTTGATACTGAATAATAAATATAATCAAGACTATAATATTATCCTTGAATTGCAGGTATCGACTTCAGTCAACTTCAGCATTTGTTACAATTATTACATATTTGAAGTTGTTAATATGTCTGTACAGACTTGTGATTGGGATAATTTATTTAACGATGATGATAGATCTACTTTGAAAGAGGGATTGGTTTTAACAGGTAGCTATTGATACAATTATTTTATTGGTATAATCATTTAAATGAATATTTAATTTTTTTTCTAAATTTTTACAAATTAACTCCTATTGAACTTATTTGTAAAAAGTGTTACTTCAAATAGAGATAGACAAGGCTTTTAAAAATTCTAATTCGTTTTACATATTTAGACAAAGTTTTACTGAGGAAGTGGATATTCCATAGTTTTTTTTATTATATTATTATTCAATTAAAAGCCTTTTTTCTTCTTTTTCGTTTATTTTTGTCTGTTGATGTAAATTTTATAAATCTTAACTGTAAAATAAATTGTATGTTTAGTTTGTGTTTATGTTATAAAATTTATTGCGATTCTCAGTGTTGTAAGTTACTTATGCCCAAAGTAAAATGTATTGAAATGTTGATGTTACTCATCAGAAAGCTTTATAGACGAGCCATTAGCTTTATCGATGTCGTAACTTACAACAAAGAAAAGGAATGATACTGAAATAGCTTAGAAAATGTTTGTCTATTTCCAGAATCGGTGTCTGTTATATTAAGTCTGTGGTTGAATCTGGCGCTCTTGTTCACTAATCTAAAATACGATCTCAGCTATCGCAATCTGGCTTTCTTCACGTTAATTAGCTGTTTACGGCGCGTTTTATCTTTGGGCCATTATTTACTTTTATCTGAAAGGTAAGTGATGTACGACAAACTATTTTGATTGTCAAGTCGAGTAATTAATAAGTGAATTATATATTTCATGCAATTTGTATTGTATTTCTGTGAGTATGTTTCAGTCTCTAATATTGCAATAAATCTTTTGAATTGATGATGCAATTTGATTGATGCAATTTAGAGAAACATAAACCATTAATTGGTTCATTATATATTAATGGCTATCTTAAATTACTTATTGATTTTTTTTAATGTATTCATAGTAACTTCCATCATTTATAATATGTGTTAAAATTTGTCTTAATATTTCAGTTGGTTCGATTTTAAGGAATCTTGTACGTTCAACGGCTTTTGGGATACATTTTTATCAGTTTATGAAGTGGAGTGCCTCACTCACGTTTGTATCGAGCGATACGTAGTGCATAAATATATTAATAATGGTAATAATTTTTTAATTCAATTGAATTAAAATCTAATTAGACCAAAATTTTTTTTAATTAATTGCTTTCTGAAGTGTTATACTATAAAAATTATAAACTTAGATTTTGTACGTTTAAAAGAGTCTGGTTATTTTTTATGTTTTCTGAGTGCCTTAACAATTTGTTAAGAATTGAACTATTTACCTCAAGGGAGTGCAAAAAAAATTATTTGATGTATATAATTATATTTGTATACTTACTACCATCTTTTTACTACTACTTTTTAGGATGGGAGCCAATCAAATGGCATTATTGTATGTATCAAGGACTGTGTCTCCTTTTTGCTGCACTTTATTCCACACCGCCCCTCTTTGGTGTCGGTAATTACGGACTAGATTTTACCTGTAACTCGTGTACATTCGACATGGTGTTGCCAGATTCGTGGCAAAAACAATTTATTGTTCTCATATATTTACTACGCAGCGTTAAATCGGGCTCTTTTATGTAAGGATATATTGTTAACACTTTTGAAGTACAATTTATAAATGCTAATAACATTGTTTATTTTTCTTATTTCTGGTTGTTCTTTTAAGGATCGTAATGTTATACTGGGCTCGAAAATTAGAAGCTGGAAACAAAAGCTCAGAAAAAATGATGGAACAAGCACCCTTTACAAAGGTAAATATTACAGTTATTATGAACTTGCTGTTTTTTGTTATAATAATTTAAATTTTTTTATGTCATAGTCGGCAAAGGAGCTGGTGAATCGCATGATAGTAAGCGCTACCTAGCGTTAACGTTTGTAGGGGCGTTAAGCCATTTGCAGAGGCCTAACGTCTTAACAAATGGATCGACGACTAAAAAGGTGTAGGATAAAGAAAGGATTAACGCGAAGAAACACAGTAGCTGCTATTTCACGCCGATCTTCTATGGAGGTGTACCTCTCCAGCGAGCTCGCCCATTTCGTGTTTAAGCGCACTCAACTTTCAATTACACAAGTAGATTAAACATTTGCAAAATGCATTTTTTTTGTATAACGTATAATATACCTAATATTCATTGAGTAGACTCTTTACTTTCTTACATTAGATTATACTTATAGTATAATAACACTTAAATCTTTAAAAATATATCACCGACAATAACCTCGTTTTGTATATAATTTAATAAGTATTAAAACTGAACTTGGTTCGCTAAATATATTGGATGAAGGTATACAATGTTGATTTTGCGTATATTTCAGAGCATAGTTAAAATGACTGTAGTGGTGCTGATGTGTTGGTTACCAATAACTTTGGTGAGGGGGTCGGTGGTGTTATCACAGTTCCTGAATGGGCACACTTCGCTCGTGCCATCAGTACTACTCGTTCAGTGGTCGATGTGGCTGAGTTCGGTGAGTATTATTTCGGATATCTATAGCTCTAGTGAGTCTCCATCAACTGTTAAGCTAGAGTCTAGCTTGATTGATTGTTGCATTTCACTTCTTAATCGAAAAAAACGATTATAATTACTTACCCAGTGAGGTTATCAATCAATGAAGTAGATCATTTGTAAAATGTATTAGCTATGACTCTGTTGTTATTCTGTCTTTATTATCTACCAGTGCAACAATATAATTTATACTTAAATTCAGCGCCTTCCCATTTATATTAGCTAGTTTTCTCACAGTGTTTTTAGCTTCAAAATATTTATATTATATTTTGTATACTATAAAATACGTTTACTAAAAAATGATGCATAAAATACAGGTGACATATTTCTTGACTTATTTTTTTTTCAATTAACGTGATCGAAGCCGCACCCTCCGGTGTATTAAGATAATTAACTGTTGCGTAAACCGGTACGTCTTTTTTAACATCTGTGTTATTTTCAGATTTCTCCTGCAGTGATGTCAATAACGTTATTTTTGGTAGACGATCAGATTCGCAAAAAGGCATTGAACTTTTTCAAGATTACGGGAATTAAAGAAACTAAGAAGGAATTATAAAGGATAAATTTAACGTCTATTTTAGAGAATAATCGCACCAAATATTCTATATATTGATATGTTAATCATAATTGACATATTATTATTTACTTTGTAAGAAATTGAAAATTATATTTGGATTCAATTATATCATTAGCTATACTTCGTAAGATTAAAGTTCCTATTTTCACATTTAATCTATATTCTGATGCTTAAAAACAACAGAAAATATATTTTGTACGAAAAGAACTTTATTTTTGTTTTGTTTGATTTTTCACATTTACTGAATAAATTAAACGAATAGAGATAAATGACGAAATATAAGAAAAAAATCTTGTCTTATTGTCTATTTATGTACGACAATTTAACCTATTCAAAATTGGTTTTTATTATTTCGTAACGAATGAAGCAATCAATAAGGTTTAAAAAACAAACGCCAATATTCTTATAATAATGGTAACTTTACTTTAAACATCAGGTAACCGTAATCAAGATGAACAATCAGTCAAAATTACACAAGATGAATTTTGTACGATATTATTTTAGTCAGTCTAATCAAATATTATACAAAACCATTATTGCAAACTCCAGTACAAATTTATGGAAGATTTATAAACTTACATTTTATAGTAAAATGAGGAAGATTGTACTTATCGGATAATATTTGTAAACGTTGCTCAACTGTCATTAATCTAAGTGATAGTTATTTAGTATTTACATTCCTTTTTGTTAAATTCTACGTACATGTTTGGTCCACAATAAGGCCATCTATGATTTACACCGTTCCCTTGTTTGCAGTAATTTCACAGATTTTGAAATTCTTATCTATAATACATTTTCACATATTCATATTTTTTAATAGTATATAAATGAATATACTGTTTAAAATTTTTATACATACTCATCGCAAACAATCATACAGTGCAGTTAGTATTCGAGAAAAATTTAGTTGACAGATATGTATTTTGTTCAACATTCTATGATAAGATTCGTGTAAAATAGGTATGTTGAAGAAACTCACACTTTATCGCACAAGTAAATCATAACAAACTTTACAATATTTTTTCTTTTAACACTTACTATAATGAATTTGTTGCAGTCACTTAACCTTACTTAAATCACACTATATTTTACACAATATATTTTTTCGATAAACATATTTAATTTATTATTTTTACACTTTATTATCATACTTACGCGCACTTTTTTCACATTTTTCTTTGGAATGGGCTTAATTATCGTCCAAAATGTCATCACATTCACTAGAGTTATTGATCACACAGTTTTTTTCAGTTTCTATTATAAAATCGATATTATCGTCTAAAGTTGTTGTATATACCCTGTTGCTATATGTGTCCTCAGTGGAGGTAATGGAGGACGGTGTTGAGGGACTGCAGAGTACAATAACGGGGTACTCATATTTAGTCCCTCTGAACTTATCCTGCTAAATGCTCTCCATGTCTGTATTCTGGTTCCATCTACTCCTATTGTTTCTCCTTTCGAGTACAGGTATTAGGAATAGTATGATGCCACTCAGGGAAATAGTGCCACCGGCGACGTAGAAGCCGGGCGCATATGATTTATATGTGTCGTAAAGCCATCCTGTAATTAGATGAATATTTTAGAATTTTGTTTGTTAAAATGTCTATCAACATATTATATTTTTAAGCTTTCATGGTACAAATGAACTTGCTTCTTATTGTTATGCAATTACCTGCAAACGGTGGACCAATAAGAGATGCGATCCCTTGAAACAGTAGGAGCAACCCAAATGCGTTTGTTAATTTCTCTAATCCCAAGAGATCTACTAGCACCACTGAAGTGAGCCCAACATAAGCACCAATAGTGAAGCCAAATGCAGTTGCATAAAGAGCCAAACCCCAAAATTCCCAACAGGCCATAGCCAACGCCGTACCTGAAATAATATTATTATATTTTAAACATACTGTTAGATACAATAAAAAATAATTTTATAATAAAATAGCGATTGATTAACTTACTTATTCCGGCTATGGTAAGGCATATATTGTAAGCCAATAGTCGATTAACCCACGGTTTATCACTTATATATCCAAGAATGACTCTTCCTACTAAATTTGATGCACCTATGATAGAGATCAAATATGGCGGATTCTCTATGCCCAAGCTTTCACTCATAGGCACTGTATAGACATATGGTATATAAAATCCTATACTAGTTAAAAAGTTTGATAGTGAAAATAATATAAAAATAGGATCTATAAGAAGTGAAACGTCAAGCATTTCTGATAAGGCGATTTTGAACTCGTCTGAACATGGAAGCCAGCCACATCGCGTTTCTCGTTCTTCTCTTTTCATTGATACTTGAGATCTTTCCATGGATGGTCCTCTGAGTCGCGCTAAACTTGTCATACTTCCTTGGTACAACACGTCTGGGCGCTGCATTATACCACTTCCGTGACGTGAACTCATGTGTCTTTGCTCTTGTGGTTTATTCAATGCTGGCTGCGATAGAGTAAGCCTAGCCACATCCTCTTCTATTTTACCGTTTGCTCGTACAACGTGCTCTGTACTTTGAGATCTTTTCAGAGGCGATTTATTTTGTTGTGGTAACATTGGTTCCGTTACGGGGGTTCTTGGGCGTTCAGGTACTGGCCGAAACATGAGTCCTAATGGAATACAATTTAATATAAATGCTCCGATAATGACCATTGCGCCTCGCCATCCATAGTTCGATATTAAAGCGGATGTAATTGGTGCAAAGAGGAATGTTCCTAGGCCAGATCCGCATACAGCTATGCCTGAAAATTAAAAACAATAGGTTTTCAGTTTCCATTAAATATATAAATAATTCATTAAGTATGTGATTACTATGTTGTCTGTTGTTTGAAAAATCGTTTATAGATATTAAATCAATGTGTATAACTAATATTAATAAGGAAATTAAAAAAAAAAACAACAGAAACTAAATAAATCGCTGAAGTCAAACGTTAGGTAACTTTAAGAAATACTTACCAGTGGCAAGACTCCTGTAACGTTCAAACCACACAGTAACGCTAACGATCGCAGGCAAGTATATGAGACCGAAGCCAACGCCAGTGCCTACTCCAATCGTGAATATGAGCGTGGTGACATTGTTGGCGAACGCTGATATCACGACACAGACTGCTGAGAGCATAGCGCCCGCCACTGTTACTGATCGACACCCCCATCGATTTACAAATGAACTTGATATCGGACCTGAAAATATTTTGATTGAAGAAATTAATAACATTTTTAACTATTTTGGTGTTTTTAAATTAAATGTCTAATGCAGAAACACCGCATATTATTGAAATAAAGATAGAAGTAGGTATATTTTTGTTAGTTTTAAATATAAATTACTTTATAATTACTCTACGTTACAAATAGCTTCTTAAATAAATACTTTCAAGATTTGTAGAACGATAAACTATGAGTACCTACCGACGTCTTTAATACTGAGAGATTGTAATTAATAAAGTTTGTAAATATTTGAGAGATATTGAAGGATGAGGTCATTGAATCCCCTGGGTTTTCATTTACATAAGGTAATATTAGCAGCCTTTGAAGTTGCCGGCAATGAATACTTTATTACATATCTATGTATAATTTGTATCTTAGTTATTCAAATTATAAATTAAAACGATAAAACATTTTATGAAAAAGAAAGAATTTACTGTACTTTGATTACCAAAGAAACAAAAGTAAAAGTATTCCGCAATATTTATTAACTGGCTCTACAAGATCTAAACTTCTTCCGATTGCGTCTTCACTAGGGATCCAGAATTTCTTAGTTCATACAAGCGCATTAAAGGAGGCAAAATAGTATATTTTCATGTGGGAATCGAGCACGGTTCGGCACGAATTGGGCCAGCTCGCACCGAGGAAGTACCACAGCCCCACAGAAAGCCGGCGTGAAATAATAGCATGCTACACAATAGCAGTTGCAAATAAAAAACGCAACTCAATACTGTTTCGTGCGGTGTTCTTCCTTATCTGACCCCTTAAAAGTGTATGGGGCATTCGTGAAGGCACGACCTCTGCGAATTTTCATGGGCGGTGGCGAACGCATGCTATCAGGCGAACTACCAGCTCAGTTGCCCGCAATGACATAAAAAAATATATATATTATTTTGGCCCCAATATACTCGTGTTTAAGCTTGGGTAAAAAGTTCGGTCATTCATTATTCAAATTGAGCAACTTGCCGTGACATCGCCAAAATCCTTTATATTAATGATGATAAAAACCTGAGCTAAGGGTGACCCCGACGAGGATAGACACGATCCACGCAGTCTTGCCTTTGCCCTCATTAAAGTAGGTCAGGAACTCTGCATAGAATACGCCAAACGAATAGGTCATGCCATCGGCTGAAAGGGAACAATATTTTAATATTAATTTGCTGTATACACATGTTATAAATACGTGCCTACTACAATGTTGTATGTTAAATCGAAGTTGTGATCTTTTATATTTTGTGTGGAAAGCGGATGAAAGAAATTGATTGTTTTAAGAATTAATTTCTTACTTTACACAATATGATTACGTCCAGCGAGGGAGTGAAACAATGCTTTGTTTCTTTCAGTAAGCTATTTTACCATTGTTTCGTTTATAAAAGCTATACTATCCAAACTATATTTTAATTGTTTTTTAGCTTGAATTTACTTTATTATGATTTATGAATGAACCAAAGGCAGTATAACAAAGACAAAATAATCCTTTAAACAGAACATTCTTCCGTGAATTTATACAGCTTTGTGTAATCTTAACTCTCCTTGGGTATTTATTCTAAGTTTATTTACATTCGCTTTATTTTAATCGCAGAATAGACAATAGTGTGATATTTGTACAAAAAATTTATATATTGTAGTCTGTTTTCATAAAGATTTAATTTTATCATAGAGTTTATAAGTACCACGTGCTATATCATCAGAATGTGATTCTTTCACACAGTTCTGTTATCGTGATAGATTCTCCGCGAACTGGGTTAACATGATAGGCACTTTATAGCCCACAATACCGTGTCACGTCAATATAGCCACTGACAACTCTGCTGCCAACAAACAAAGACTATCACAAATGTGCGGGAACAAGGGAATGTCAGCACATTTCCTTTTGCGTGAGCAACTTATTTACTCTTGGAAGTACATTTTCAAGAGTAAAAGACTTGCTCTCAGAAAAATAATTTTTGAAACAAAATCTCAGTAAAACAATTTTTGAAACAAAGTAAATGACTTTGTTTCAACAATTATTTATTGGCATTAAAGTATAAAAAGATGTTGTGATATTTTATTTTGATACATTTTGCATTCAAATGCAATAAAATCTATTCGGAGCTTACCAAATGTACTACATAACAATTAACAATATAGTATTATTTACTCTGTGATAATGCTTACATTAAAATAAAACAAAAGATCACAAGTCTAAAAAAATTTCTGCTGAATTAACAAAATGTATTATAATAATAGAAATGTGATCATGTACTTTGTAAGCCGTACAAAAAGTTTTCTTCGTAAATATGTTTTCTTAATTTTCATAATATTGATTTTAGACGTACTTTTTCTTCATCACGATTGTACCTACAGTTAATATGAATACCCTCATATTGTTCTGAACAATAGATCTAAGGCATTAAAAGCAGTTGCCGTTGAATTTCAATACCAAAAGCAGTTCGGTGTATTGTATTATATAAGAGATGATTCGATCCGAATAAACGAATAAATAGTCGTGATTTTATTAAGCATCCGTTCCGTTAATTTGATGTACGTACTCTAAAGAGAGTACTTATCCGCCTACTCATTTTATGCGTTATTTTGCCAAGACATAAGACGATTTTATAGAGTTTCGTAAGCGTATACCCACACAAATATACTTTTTTCTCCAGTTGATTTACTTCCTCTGTAGGAGTGAAATTAGTTTATGTTTTAGTTTTCACTTCAATCACTGCTATTTTAAGCAAAGAACTGATATTGTCATTGATTGATCGTATCATATCGATCTCACACTGACAAAAATATTAATGGTATGATTCATCGGTACAATTATGTTAATAAAAGCATGTATTACTCAATCAGATAACAGTTGATAGTGAATTAATATAGCATGCCGCTAAACAATGAATGAATAGATATGTGTCTTCAGTTTTGTAACTATTGTAGATAACAATGCTATAACAAGCGTGGAATTGTTAGCTGTAGCAAGTTATTTATTACCAACCTATATAACACACGGCTTCGTTATTACACCAGGAAAATGACTTATTATAACCGTAAATTTTATAATCTATTTGACGCCCAATATAATAAATCTATCCTTGTTTAATAAAATAACATATTTTATCACAAATCGATTGTAACTAAATGTAGAATAGTATGTTCTTGAATTAAAAGAAACTCAAAGAGAATCATATATAAAAGATCTTTTTCATGGATATAAACATGTTCCTTTTAAAACTTTCATATTAAATATTAACTGTATTAAAGTACCGATTCATTATTTGAGTTTTCAAATGCATATTGTTGATATAGGCAGATATGTAAGTATATAGGCATATATTGAAACTCTTTGTTTATATTGCAACAATTTGTTTATAGTCAATAAGTAATCCTTTTCTTTGAAACTATTTATTCTTGATATTGTTATCGATTTGACATCGACATCTTCAATATTGATATTATAACGTGGGCTATTTTTATCCGATCAGTCAAGAGATAATGAAACAATAGCAATTTTTCTGTCTCCAAGCATAAAATAATACAAGTCTGTAATGTATGTTATAGCGTTTTGATTTTTAAATAAATTTATTTTCCCTTAATGACAATTGTAGCTATATTCGAATAATTTCTCGTTTATGTTTAATTTATTTCTCCTATTTATTGCATATTAACTGCATATATACCTACTACAATAAATATCGTTTCTATAAGTGTCATGTACAAGTATTTACTGTTTGCCAATAATTTCTTACGTAGTGTTGTCAAGATATGATAGCAACAACAGATCATGAGGTCAATGCAATGCTGATTAACAGTAAATAATGTAATGATGAATCACAACACATGTATATGAATCATTTGCACAATTTGTGAATTATTTCTAATTAAATTTATTTTTACTTTATTTTCAAACGATCGATTCGATTATTATTCAAACTGTTTTTTAATCGAACCTTTTGCTACAATGCTTAAAATTAGAATCCAAGGAGGTAGAAACTATTTTGGTTTAAGAGGCGAAAACGAGTTAAATAGACATGATTTGACATCGAGCAACCGGCAGGTAACTTTTTATGAAATTTTTGTCGCGATAAGAGTGTTTTTACAATATTTATTTATTTATAGACCAGTATAGAAATATTATTCAAATTGTTATAGTTCTTTGCTAAAATTTTAATATGTCATATAAATATATTTATATATAAATATAACAACTTGCTACCATCTCAAACAAGTGAATAATAAATTCCATGGCAGTAATTTTTTTATTGTACTTTTTAAATCATGACAGTAACATATAGGAAAATAAAAGGTGCCTATACATACATAACTGAAGTCAACAAGAACACGCAATCTTTAAATCTCAGAGATTAGATAAAAATTTCAGAGGACTATATTATTATTCATATATATTATTTAAATAGTTATGGACATAATATGCGTACAAGGTAACCAGTAATTTACCGTACAAAATCGTTTCAACATGGAAATGGATTATAAAATGGATTATATTTACTTATGAGATTTTGTATTTTAATACTTGTATCTATAAACATATTATAATACATTATCTATACTGTATATGTACTAAAACTAGTATGAGCAATGCTATTAAATGGCTGATTTGACTGCTAAATATTTATAATGGTGCCAAAATAGATAAATGTGGGGCGTTTTATTGATGACGACATCTGTTAGATGTCGAAGTAATGTTTCTATTGGCTTAATTTGTGACCATTTATATTGATAATTTGTTATACACATAATATACTGTACTAGTATATTATGTGTGAAGTAATGAAAACTAATAAACATTTATTTGACAGATAAAATACATAATAAAAATACTGTTATACATATTTACAGAGAAGTGTAAATGCAAGTTAAAGACACATACAGAATCCGATACTGGATTTGGTTGCACTCTTAATTTGGGTTAATTGTATGTATTCATAATTTGTCAACATGTAATATTTTATTTATGAAGTTTATCCTATTGTGAAACATGTTTCTAATGCCTAAGATGGCTGAACATTGAATTATTTCAATATTAAACAAAATACCGCTGCAGGCGACTATTTAAATACAAACAGTTACATTCCAAATACTTTAACAGCTTGATATTTCAAATTCAGCATTTGAAATATCGCAATACCTATAACTTAAAATATCAAATATATGATACTACTGAAATTTATAAATTTCAGGTGCAAATTGCATTTACCAATATACATATTTTTTAACGTTATATCGAACACTTTGTGGTATTATTTGGTTACCATGACAGGCAGAATATAATACTTAGTCTGGCCATAAATACTGTTACACTTAATTATAAAAAAATATTACATTTGAATTTCGAATCTG
>NC_052102.1:3268036-3297929 GCF_012273895.1 Zerene cesonia | reverse complement strand
ATAATGTTAGGTTACTGTAAGTGCGCCACAGTTTTAATTATTTTGTATTAAGCAGTAACTATACAGATAAAATGAAGTGAGATTGTTGTATGCATCTAGTGTGTAACACGTGTTGTCGCTATTATGCAGCCAATTTAGTATAAATACTTCAAAATCTAACTGTTTCATATGGTTTGCAGATGCGTTATTTTCGGTTCTATTTACCAACGTGTATTTCAAAATATAAGTAACCTAACATTCTGCTATCCAAATTACATTATCTTAATGTTACATTTGCATTGCAATATTTATTTAATATAAATTATTTACATAAGATAACGTGAATATGCACATGAGCGAGCTTATAGTGTCAACTCTTATCATAGTACGTTGTTACAGTCGTATACTGTTACTTTGTATATTAAAATCTATCTATCTAGCTATCTACGACATTACATATCCAATACTTCATACAGTATTCTTTTGTTAGTAAAAGTAACTTTTCGTGAATTGAGCTACAATATCCTAATACATACATCGGGTGTTTTATTTAAAAGTCATTAAATTGGCGCTTTTGTTTTCGAAGCACGTGTCATATGTACTGTGTTTATTTCTGTCATACATCGTTGCTACGTCAGAGCGATGGAGCTCTTTAATTTTGCAAACAGTGCTTTTGTCTCACGGTCGTTATAATCCAGCACAAGAAGGACGAAGGACGAGGCGAAACGGGAAGTACTGCGAGACAATAGAGTTTTTGGAATTCGCTAACACACCAGTGAGAAGTCTAGTACAAATGTTACTATTGGATAGGAACAGTAAAATTTTCGAGGATATCAAACTTATTTATTGCTGACATTTTAACACCGAGTGAGCTAATTTTTTTATTAATAACGTTATTCAATACAGACTTAAACAATGCGGAGACAAAAAAGATTGAAAGAAGAGTTAAATTACTGAATATAATGCGCTCATAGAATTTGTATACGATTAAACTATTATCGGAAATTATGAACTATATATTATTAATGCATATAAATAGTTCTCAATGTCTATAAAGTGCATAATGACCTCGTGCCAACCCCGCTCTATCGCGCGTTGCAGTCCAGTCATTGCCATTGTAAATATAACCGTATTATAATACACATTTATTGCATTATTTATAAATCCCAGTTACATGCTGTACATGAAATATGCTGTGTACATAACTAATATTTTATATGTATTTAAATAACATAGATACGACTATTAATCAATAACATTTATTATTATTTATACTTTATACTATACATACAAGTCAGTGTAAATAATTTACATCCTCAAGAATTGTTCTGGTATAATTGATAGTGGAAAGATTTATTTTCCTTTATACATATAACATTTTCATATCCTTGCAATATAGCTGACACATGACTAGAAGATAATTTATCATGATAAAGTTGTCTACGATGAATCTGACAATCGGAATCATCATAATCTCAGCCAAAAATATGTAAGTATGTAGATTATAGATATATATGCGATAAAAAAATTATTCTCGATTAAATGTTATAATACTACAAATTTATAGTTGTTAAGTGTAATAACAATACTTGTAGATAGGCAATTCAATTTATGTATCTTCAATATTGTAATGTATTTCATATGTTACAATAGCGAATATATATAAATTAATATACGATTAATTTGAACACGAAAAAAAATCAAATTTTGGTACATGTCAAATACAGGACAAATATACAAATGCAATTTATCAATGTAAAAAATGTAAAAAACAAATGTTATGAAACTAAATATTTGTTATTAAATTAATACTGTATAACGCCCAATCTGCGTAGTCGCAGTATCGTAATGCTAACATAAAACAAGAAACATACAAATTAAATTCATATCTTTGACTAATTACCTCGAGTATTCTTCTAAAGATATTTTTATTTATTTATTAAAACTTATTATCGAGTACCAACTTACACAATAAAGCCGTTTAAAGAAGTGAGTAGGAAAATGTGATCCATTGTTATGAACGGAAATCTACAGCAGGTGGGAAATTAAAAAATTCCTACGGCATATATATAGGTATATACATCGTTTACCGATGCATTATGCATTTAGTTAAACGTTTGATTATGACTGGTTTTCATTGAGCTCAATTGCTGTGTAATAAGAAATATATTATCAAATAAATTGTGTCTCAAAATAACTAAAACTATTAGTTTTATATTGTTATTACATTCTATGGTTTCAGAGATCTTTCAGCTATACTAGTCATATTTGTAAAAGTTAGTATCGAGACACTATCTATTAATTATTACCAAAATTATTATTTGGTTACTGTTGCAGTGCATCAAATGTTAAATTATATACATATATGGCATACAAATCCCTGCAACTAATTACCAGACTTGAAGTGTTTTTATATTAATATCTCAACAATCGAAAAAAATTGATACATAATTTTATGAATATAGAAGATAAAAATTATCATTATTGACTAATTAGTATAAGAAGATAGAAGTGCTAGATACTCACTCACGATGTGTATCATAAATGAAGCGAACACGACCATCCACCCCCACCCGCCGTCGGGAGGGGGCGCAAGGCTCTCAGACCCCTCTCTCGACGACTCCACTTGCGCTCCATTGCCGTTCTTCGTGGTCTTTACTCCTCCGTGTGACATTTTCAACTATTTTATCTTTGGCACTATTACAAGTTTTCTCCTTTGATATGAATTGAAGCGTAATTCGAGTCGAAGTGAAATGCTGTAAACTTATTTTGAGAATATTGTCGATAAGATATGGTTATTGAAATATTTGCTACTCTAAATCTTGTGAAAATAGAGGCACTTATCACTTGATTAGTTTTTATTCTATTTTGGAAGGAAGGAGGAAGCGCCGAAGCGTCTAAAGAGTATGAAAATTATCATTATCTCGTTTTCATGATGCTGTAGTGCATTGCTTGTATATCATTCCTGTTCTTTGTAGGTAATCCTGAAACAAGTAGTAATTATATCCATAAGTATATGTTGATTACGTTTTTATTTTTGAACGACTTTAAAAAAAAGAGGAGGTTTTCAATTGGACTGTATTTTTTTCGCAGGTTGGTCGGTTCAAAACTGGTACCTCATGTCTCACAATTGTTACACAATTAGAAGGCGGTGTAGGGTTAAAAATAATTATATTTCAATTGATGGCAGACTGCACAAAAATGATAGATACATAAAATATATTCAGTATGTAAGGTCACTAGGTACTCGAATATTATCACAAGGTATTGTCACTAACAGAGATTATAGGTAGCATTTTAACATAAAATCGATATGGATATCAGGAATGTTATCTACCTATCACACTCCTTTGTGCAAGCTTCGAGATGGGTCAATCATGATAATGTGACGAAACGAGTATGTTTTAAGATGGGCATGATTATAAAACACCTTTGTACACAAGATAAATGCTCGTAATACGCTTAATCTGATTAATTATTTATTTACTAATGTTTAACATATCTATATTAGTGGGTATTAATAATAAAATCACACACTGCAATAAATCTGATAAGATATTATGACTTAACAAGTGTTTGCTATACTTATACAGCACTTTTACCTTCAATTTACAAAAACATTGAAGTTAGACTTTCTTTGACTTTCGTTATATACATATATTTCTATATAATAATAGAAGGAAATGGCATATTCACCAATTATTTCACCCGTTTTAATTAAAATATTTAATGAATCTTTTAACAGCATCAGAAGTAAATTATTACAGTAATCGATAGAAAAAGCCTTATTTTTGTAGAGCACTTTATGTACCCAGATTTGAATTGAAATATGCAGTACGACGTATGTCATTTTTGAGGGTGAATGCTTTTGGTACTTAAAAAAGTCGTTATATAACTACGTGAGAAATAGCCTGAATTACTCTATACACGTTATTTTTTTTTTTGTAGTTTATCAGCGAGCGAAGCGATCTACTTCTTTTTTTTTGGTACATTTTACTGAAAAACTATGTTCCAGGGTTGGACTTTGACGTCTCAATGCGTTATCAATAATGTTTTACTTGATGTTTGGATAAGAATAGATTTTAAATGAAAATATAGAATGATATAGTTCCTAGAAATGTTTTTGATGTATAGACACTAAGGTACAATTGAATGATTTGATGACGCCAAATGTATAATTAAATTGTTTGTTTGTTGTATTAACAATATCGCGATATTGGTATGGATTTTAAACCTTATGCGCTTAAAGATAATTATCAAAAAATTGTCTTTGTCAAAAATTCAACATGTAGATTGTAGAGTGCTTTTCATTTTTGTAATTATATTTAATTTTATTCGCCATAAGTAATTTTTTATTTGTTATGCAGCAACATATTGTGGAATAGTCGATGATTATTTAAGTATAATATTATTTTTGAATACCGACTGACCTTCTGGTTACAATATCTCATTAGGCGTTTAATATGCCACCTAATAAATAGTAGTATAAGATTAAGGCCGCTGCCCGTCAGTTTTCCAGAGCTCTAACTAGTTAGGTCTTGTTAATTTGCTCTAATTTCATATCCTTCTTTACGTGTAATATCGACAGGATTCACTTCGTAAAACACCTACACACGCACTGTAATACTAGGAACTTTGTTATCATGACCTAATTTATGTATTGAACAGGATTGTGTATCTAGTTGTATGAGGGTTTAGGTTCGATTTATAGGTAGGTTTGATAAATTATTAATGATTTTCTTTGTGTTGAAGGTAGGTTCTTATCTTATATGTAATTATATAATAAAATTATGTGCATTGTGGCAATTATTGATGGCGTTGATCCAAATAAACGCTTGTAGATATGTTATGTTCAAAGAGTGAAAACGTTTATCGCATACAATATAGTCCACAACGTGTTGTTCTCATAAAATATGTCTAGAAAAGAGCTACATCGCGAAATTCGTGTTGTGGCTGTAATGAAATCGCCTTGTGGCAATGAAGAAAAGCCATGACGCGTTCTGAGCATTGTTTGGTTTACTATTATACTATGGGCAGTCGTTTATTCCTTGAAACAATTTTAAATTCATACAAAAAGTGGATTCTGGCACTCGCCACCCGTTGTATGGGCACGTTCGGTTCGCCCGCTGGGCTAGTGCGGGTGTGCACAGCCAACCTAGATAGATCGCTTTGCTCTTCGATAACCAACTTTAATACAAAAAGCTATATAGATGTACCTATATAATTTTTGTAGTATTCAATATACTAAAGTGATGTCGTTTATTTTCTCTTCGTCTACTTTAACGTCAATGGTAGTATTTAAAATTTTTACCGCTTAATAAGCGCTTTCGTTTTCGTCGGTTTCAGCATTTGAGCGTAGCATATTGCATATATTATTCTTCCAATTCTGATCATGCTCTTTAACCCCGACTTTAAACTTTATAAAAATATTCAGGCCTTCAAATTACACGTATACCTTTGCTTACAAATATATAAAACTCAATAACATTGTGCAATTATTATTGTATTTTTGTATCGGAACAAAAACATGCTCACTAATATTAGCTATTTTGCTTCCAAGAATGCTCATGAAGCATGTTTCCAACGTTAAAAGCAAGATTAACATTGCGTTCAGCGTTGTTTTATTAATAATACCAAATGTGTTTAATATAATTGAAACAAAACAAAGTGATCACACTGTGTCGGATCGAAATAGATTGCACGAGATTTCGGATCTTTGTAATCAGCTGTGATCCGGGAAGTGTAGCAAGACTTAAAATAAGATGTCCACGTGCTTTATAAATGATAGTATCAATACCGGGACGCCCTCAAATAATAAAGCGGCCACTGACTCAGCGAGAGTAAAAAAACACGAACAAATAACACTGAAACAATGCTAATATCACATGCACTTCGTCGATAATAATTTATGCCTAAAGTAAATAAAAACACTAATGAAATAAATTAATTTAACTCACAATCAGTGTAAGCCATAGGTCGAAATATAAATCGTATGTTTATTTTAATTATTCATATTATAATATTCATAAGTGTGCGTTTTATATCTACATGAAGATAAACTTATTAAATCTATCACAAACAATACATGATTATAATATGATATTTACATATAGTTGTAGGTATTAAAATAAAACGCTAAAATTTTTAAATTGCATAACAATGAACGATATAATTTAAAATTACATTATTTCAATTTTAAATAATCGAAATGGCTTTGACTATCACATATAATACGTGTATAAAGTTTTTTTTCTCACCTTTGTAACAGTATTTATCAGAACAATATAGCACAGAATTTAACGTATTTATATCGAGTACGAATTGATGCCGCGAATGGCGTACTCACTCGCGCGCGGTCACTCTATCACTAAACGAGGCAGCTAAATACAAGATAACCGAGGAAACAAACGGATCCGAAAAGAATGAATGGAGAATTGTGAAAATCAGCTTTGTTTCACATGAAAGGTGAAGTTCAAGAGCCCAACAAATTACTGTTAAATAAACGTAAAAGCTAATGTTGATGTTAATAGTTTTCATAGCACAGCATATTATAATATATTTTATATTCAGACAAATTATATTAAAAAGCAGGTCTCGAAAAAATCTTTGGCGTATTGACAAGTTAAGTTTTTCGCACTCAGTCCAATATTTAGAAGTTCATCAGGTTATCCGCTTAGCTTTGAGTTAAAAATATATTTCTCAATCCTTAATGACTTTACTTGAAGCTTGAACGTTATCGACATACCTACTTGATTATCGGAATTGAATTATTTATGAAGAATGTAAATTATAATAGATTAATGTCATATATGAATCATTAAACATGGCAGACTTAAGGCACAGTAGGTCTTAAAAATTCAATATCAAAAAGAGCTCGTGAGGTCGTGGTTCGCCTGATGGTTAGCGACCGCCATCGCCCAAGAACATTCGCAGAGGTGCCTCTGTGAATAACCTGCCTGCTATTAAGGGGTGAGGGATAAAAAAAGGATTAACGACTGGAACTACTTTTCATGAGTATATCATTATGCTTTCCTGAATGGTCAATATACACATTGAAAAATTAACATTACAATAATTTGTGCGTCTGTAGTAAAGTTATACTTGTACATAGTGAAAAACACACAGATAGTTTTAGTTAATCATTTCCTGTTTCGGTCTTAGTAATTATTAAGAAAAATTTATCACATGTACGGACGTTTGCCGGTGATAAAAAGTCAAAGGGCGATCGTTGTTGAACTGTATCATTACGTCTTATTGTAATATGTAATAACTTACACTTATTACGTAGATATATTTTGTTTATTTATTATTTTATCTTGGCTAGGGCTTAATGTTATCCTTAATTCAACGCTTATTTAATACATAACGAATTATGTAATAACACGTATGACCGGTGTAAATGTAATGAATTGATTTTAAAATTGCGCATTCCTTCTTATCGGGACTGTTCCCGCCTCCAGAGCAAGGTTTATCTCTTCGTCTTTTGATATGACCGTTTCGTCCGTGTATCGTATAATAATTTTCATATAATCGATATTAATGTGAAATGTGAAGGTTGTTACAAATTGATGTTGTATGTTTACATGTATTCAAAGTTTGATTCAAATTACTATAATATTTTTACAATTTATATAAAAGCAGTATTAAAAAGGATAAAGATAATGATGGGCTTTTTTATGTTTTTGAACGAATATTTTACAGAGGCTTTTACAAATTTAATTTTTTTTTTTGATGTGGTAGTCGAGCACGCTTCGGCACGAATTGGGTCAGCTCGCACCGGGGAAGTACCACACCCCCACAGAAGACCGGCGTGAAATAGCATTCTGCTGTGTTTCGTTCGGTGAGTGGGGGAGCCGGAGGCCCATATCCTTTTCCTTCCCTTCCCAGTCCTATCCTTTATTCCTCTCGCCAATCCTTTCTTAATCCCTTCCCAAAAGGTCGGCAATCCATTTGTAGAGGCGTAAGGTCTGCAATAGACCTTATGCCTCTATAAATGTTTATGGGCGGTGGTATCGCTTACCATCAGGCGACCCACCAGCTCCATTGCCGACTGTGACATAAAAAAAAAAAACAAGGCAATGAAAGTACTAATAATGAAATTGTCGTTCAAAATATAATGTTTTTATATTGTTCTGTTTATATGTACTCTATGGAAATTATAACTTCACTCATCACAAAGTTGAAAAATATTAATACATATTTTGATGGTAATATAGGTATAATCCAAAACTCGTGAAGAAAATAAGATAGAATTTTGTATTGCTTAATTTATAATTACCGTGTCAAGTTATCTATTATAGTTGTTGTTAAAATCGGGATTTCATATTATTTATATAAACATGTTTTTGTGTTAATGATAATGATGAATTATAATAACTTTTGTTGAGCTACTTGATGGGTCAAGAAAGAATATATTGAATAGTTCTATGTAACAAACGATTAATGCATATTAATAAGATAGAATAATCTAACATTGTAATCTAACATCTATCGTGTTTAATTTGTTTGTTTGTCGTTTAAATTCTATTTAAACAGTCTTAACTTATATTAATTAGCTGCATGGCAAATAGTCTATTAACGTAACGGGGTTAATAGATAAACAGCTATTTAATTACTGAAAGCAGCTAATCACAATTAAAACAGTGTTTGTTTGTGTTCAAACTTGAACTATGGAATAATTAGGCATTCCACATAATGCCTTCTTAATATTATAAATACGAATGTAACTGTAAAAAACCGAATCGATTTGGATGAAATTTGGTACAAAGATAGTTTGCGACTCGAGAAATAGTAGGGTATTCTGAAAATCGCACTGGAACGGGAATTATTCCCGGAATGCCCCGGACTTTTTTGTCCTCCAACTACGTAGGCGAAGAAACGGGCAGAAAGCTAGTTCCTTCGTTATATGATTACAATAACATCCTTTTTGAGATATCCTTCGACCCCAATTCGTTGACCTTTAGATACCATACATGAATATCGAGAAAATAAATAGGTATTAAATTGTGCTGTAAATTCTCAAGTAAATGGAGGTCATATTGTCAGTCATCGCCGGTATCTTGACCGAGTTCTAAAATTTGTTCCTTGCCCTTGGCCGCTATGGCGCACAAACAACGGTGAATTAATTGTTCAAAAATAATCTTCTCTTATACCAATAGAAAAATAATGAAAGCCGACAAATATGCACGTTAATTATAGTTATACACTATATTCACAGCGTTTTGTCACGCAGGGATATGAATGTTCCGATATGGCATTTTTACTTGACTTTTTAAAAAGTTCAGCGATGTGTTTAGCTTTTCAATTAAATTAGGAACAATCATAGGTCCAATTAATGATTAATGATCGTTTTTAGATAATCAGTTCTCTTTTTTTAAACAGTATTGGTATTTATCAAGAATATATACACGATAATCTCCTATTACACAAAATTATTTACTCATTTAGATCTGCATTTAACTATACGGTACCATATGTTTCTTACGGTCTTATTTTAAGAATCTGTTAAACTTTAACTGATGCTTCAAATCGACATTTGAGTTTAAGTATTGAGGATTTAAGTTGTGCTCAATTGCTTAAGCAGCTCCTAAATATTAAATTTCGTTCCAATATTCAGCCGTTACTGTTACATATTGATATTTCTACAGATATATATTAGAGATACGTACTATAAGTGAGTCTGGGAAAACTAGTATATAATCGTATAAATGTATAAAGGCTAGGCAGGTAGGTATGCCTTGATCAACAATCTTCTAAGTACTTGGTATTCAATGTGTGTTCATACAAGGTTGTAGGGTATTTAGACCATAAAAGGTCAATAATAATTGAATACAGTGCTCATAAATAATTCACTTCAATCCAAGCCATATCTTATATCAATAACTTGTTTATGTCACGATTTTAATAAATAGATCTCGGAAACTGTTTGATTGCTCTAGTGCTTTAGTTTTTCGGTATTATACGAATTTTTAATATAAACTTTATTAATAAACGCCTTTATCTGCTAAAGCCTAGCCTTCCATATTAATAAAAGTATGGATAACTGGAATTATGAAAAATACAAGTGCTTTCCAAGGTAGCCTAAATTATACATTATCTACGAAAGTACCTATATTAACTGGTTGGTACTTATTTCGTTTTATCAAATAAACATATGACGGTTCCCACGTGGCGATCAGCTTGGGATTACCTACAACATACCTAATAGGAAAAAAACACACAATCGATTTTGATGTTGACATATCTTATCGCATCTAAGTAAAATATTGTTCACATGTCGACATTTTTTGCATATATATATACTATGTACATGATTTAATCTATATAGATCACGGTGATTTATTGAATTTTGTAGTGGATATAAATATGTAATACTCTAAAAATTTAATAATTATTTTCATACCTATAGTTACAGTTTGCTCTAGCTTTGTTTTATTAAAGGTGTAAGTGAATATGATTGAATGGGCATTGCTTAGTGTATTTTATTAAATTAAAGGGGTGGGTGTATCTGTGAAATTTCTGGACTTGCGGATAAATAGACAATATAATTAAAAAAACTAAGAACATTACTTTAAATATTATTTTATGAATACTTAATTATATATAGAGTATAACTTTAAAACTTAAAATTATTACATCGTTACATTCAGAAACATAAATCGCAAATTTTAGATAAGGATTGACGAATGAGTGCAGAATTCAAATGATTTTTAACCATACACTTGGATTTGATGATTTTACTATTCATATTTTAGGGCAATATTTTAACATTTTTGTTGGATCCTTGCACACCCATAAACGCAAAAGAACTACTCACATTTTTAATACCAAAGAGTCTATTTACATAAAACACAATTTATCAATATTCTTTTACTCAATCTGATTGGTGTCTGAAGAAATACCTAAGTACATCCTATTAACATTTGGTGTATGATGTATGATATTCTCAATTTCGAGGTAGGTATTCTTTTTGAAGTTCCACTTTACCACTTCGTGTAATTACAGCTCGCGATGCCATATTACAAAAATTGCGTCGTGAAGCAGATTTTTGTCGATATATTTACAAAAAATAAAATGTATTAAACTTATGTTCCATGGTTATGGTAAATATACCGTTTATTCTTACCGTTTATTACATAGGTTACATACTATCTATAGGTACTGTAAAGAATTTACAAACGAAAGGCCTTATTTATGCATTTGTGATGGGATGATCTACAGTCCTTGAGAATATGTGTCGTATATAAATCGTAGAATGCACCTACCTGGAAACGGGAATGTCATAATATATCTATCACAAAATTTTCCTTATTAAAATAATTATTAAGAGTGTGTTTTTTTTACTTTCCTCATATATTAATTAAATATTAACATGTGGTCAAGCACGTTACGACAAGATAGTTGGGATAGTTCTCATCGGAGAAGGTGAAGGGAAGGAATATCCTCACATAAGAACGGCGTGAAATAGTATTATCTGTTTTTTGTTCGACGAGTGGGGGAGCCAGAGGACCGCATTATTTGCTTTACCCTTAACAGTCCTATTCTTTATTTCTCTCATCGGTTCATTTTTTTTTTTCACACACCTATTAAAGTTCAAAATCCATAAGCTGAGGTATATAGCTTCTGCAAAAGTCCATGCGCCGTAATAACGCTTACCACCGGGCGACCCACCAGCTCCTTTATCGACTATGAGATTAAATAACTATACGTTTCAAAGTGAATTAAAATTGTAATTATTTTTTAAATTGTTTTAAAAAAAAATGTGATAAGACTTTCAATTTTATTTAATACGTGACGTATTTTTACAGTAATACATTATAAAAAAACATACTCATTTCCGAATACATTCGTTTATACTTTAGGTAAATAGCGAAGTACTCAATTATCAATTTTAAAACTCACGAACAACTAATTCATATCACATATCATATATTAGTATATGTACTGCCGAATCGATAAGTCGGGGTTCGAGACCGGGCGAGCGTGCAGAAAATAAATTGATTTTTCAATTTATCTGCACATGTGGATAACATCACCACTGCTTAAAACGGTGAAGGAAAACATCGTGAGGAAACCGGCATGTCCAAGAATCAAAAGTTCGACGACATGTAACATCTGCCAACCCGCACTTGGCCAGCGTGGTAGATTATGGCCTGAACCCTCATAGGAGGCCTGTGTCCCAGCAGTGGGAACATATATGAGCTGATGATGATGATGCTGATGATCGTATATTAAGCAATGTGTGCCAATTAAGTTAATAAAGTTCAAATATTGATTAAGTACATTTATGCATTTTATGGGTACCCAGACTGTATATATGGCACCCTGTAACCAAGAATCTGCCGTCCGTACGTTTGTTTGTCTCTTAGTTTGTTTGCCACCAGGCTGTATCTCATGAACCGTGATAGTCAGACAGTTGAAAAATTCAGTTGTGTATTCTTGTTGCAGCTATATACAAATATAGAAAATCTAGGCTCGCCAACGGCCAATTGGATAAGTGACCAAATTTTTGCTCTTTAGCTTATTTGTACTGAACCCTTTTTATTAAAAAAAATAATAAATTGTAAAACGGATATCACCTACTCTATAAGCACTTCTTATATTATAGAACAGTCTATAGACAATAAAAGCTCATTTACATCAACTATTCGATTTTTTTGGAAACATATAGATATGTTCTTCTAATTTTAATAGTTTATCTTAAATCAAATATCTATCTTAGCGGCCGCAATGAATGACTAATAATGGCAAATAACTTTAACAACGGTGAGTTAAACGTTAAAACTACGCTATGAATAAAAGGTATTTCGATCGACAAGCTTTTAACACTAGAAGACTTAATCCGCACTCAATGTTCAGTGAGTGCAGTTCGCGCGGAATTTATATGACGGGTAAGCGAATAAAACAACTCCATTTCATAGGGTTGTTTTTCTGAGAAAAATCGTTGCACGTGAACGTCAAAAAAACTGGTTTTTGTGTTTCGTTTTTGTTCATTTCCTTTTTCGTGTAATAGAAATGGATTTATTTTACTCGGAAACAACTTCAAACTCACCACTTATTTGCTTTATTTAGGTAAGATTATTGGATGCTTTATTTTTGTATGCTCTCAAATTTTTCCGTACCCACAATATACTCACATACATACATATGTAATTGAGCATAACATATTATATTGGTGCTTGTGAACGGAATGTCGAACGAAAATTGTCAATATGATCAATTTGTTTGATTTATGATTGTGTATTGAAATATGATATATAGTAATTACTTTCATGATTGATGTATACTTATGAGTGCTTTCATGAGTCGCGTGAACTAAGACAAAGTAATTACATTCTATGCCAATACATCAATGACAATATTTGGTTTAAGAGGTGAAAAATGATTTTCCAGTTTCCGATAATCCAACCCCGCCGCGCTACAACCCTTAACAGTAACTGGATTATGAGCGGGTGATTGCCCATCTCGCCACATTACCTAGCTTGTTCTGATTATTTACAATGGATTTGTAACAATACAATTTGTGTACATTACACCGTTTATCACAAAAAACAACAGATGGTGAGAACAAGCGACAAGTGTTATAAATATTTTTGTATTGTTTTCAATCAGATATGTGTGTTAACATTTGGATTGATCATAAAAAATATCTAAAAATTTTTAAATATTATCATCAATTTATGAGGAGAAATACAAACAAAAATGTAAGCAAACCGTTTTATGAAAATGATTGATAAGGATGATATTCATCAATGTAGTAAGTACATTTTAATATTGAATACATAAGACATAAGTAGTGTTTAATATATTTTTTATATTCTTGTTCATATATTTAAAACCCAGTGTGAGATAGAAACGCTCGCACGTGTACCATTATATGATAGCATCACGTTGCTCCCTAAGCTGTGAACGTGATCCTAAAATATGAAGCATCATGTTCCTGGAGATAAGTTTTAATTATTGTGAAACATTTATAACTAACTATTCATCACCCAAACTTAAGTATTAGATTTAAAAATTCATTGTCATATAGAGACGCGAGGATCATGATATAAAATTAAATAAATTAAGACGTATAAGACTATGGAATTTAACTAATATAAAAAACTCATCGTTAATTCTTATTACTTTATATTCATTCTGAGTACAATGTAAAAGTAGATGAATTCACAATTTACTTCAATAATCTTGTATTAAGTGTTTTATAAAATCCTATGTCATACAACCGATAGTATTTATTACTACATAACGTTTTATTGAATTATAAATGTCATAGATTGAAGTATGATGTGGTATGATCGTAAACATGACGACTCAAACAGGTGTTACTTTTGACATACATTATAATAAATTTAGCAATTAAAGCTTTCCTTAAACTTACCTTTAACAGTTGTTTGAATAACGATTACAGTTATCATGAAATAAATTTGAAACGTAAATCAATATCATTGTTTTGACAATGTTTATTGGTAAGTGTGTATTATTGAAAATGTTTTTAATATATAAGAACACTTGAATAGGAATCTTCTACTGCTGCGTATTAGGAAACAGATAATTTTATATTTCAACACGAATATTTATTATTTATTATTGGAACATATTTAACCTAGTTATTAAGGTTATGCGTGGTGTGAGAAACTGCCGCGCGCGGCGCTGTCGGCGGCCACCGGTGGGCGACTGAGCACAGACTGCGCCAAGGCGGGCGGCCAGTGTTACACAAATCCCGTAAACGCTATCCTACTCCGCATCAAGAATGCTATCGGCAGATCGTTGTAGGCTGATTCTGTATGCATGAGCGGGACAAAACATATAATGTACGCTTAAAATGAATTCTAATGTTCGTACATTGCATTCATTAAGTCCTGAAGTCTTGAAATCGAATAATGTAGCCTGTGTGTTTTGAAGACTTAAATAGAAAAGACAAGGACTGTATTACAATTTTGCACTCATAATCTTTATTTTAACTAAATTAACAATAATCAAGATTTTTATATATTCTATCAAGGTACAAAACTTTACCTAAAAAACATCTGTTTTGTATAAAAAGACCAATAGGTGTGTTGTTTCTGCTGCTTGTGACAATTTAATACGGCTAATACTATAAATTTCATTTTTTTGTGTTGGTACGTAGGTATGTGTTTTGGCTATAAAAAACGATTTGGGCAATAAATTCGCAATTACAAATTTATGACCATTTTGTGAACGCTGATATAATTCATTAATTTCGAATTTGCTTTAAGTATGTTCAAGTCTGTTTTCGTTCAAAATAATGGTTTTTCATATCATTTCTCTTTTTGTCACTATATATGTTAAATTTGGAGTCTCTGATCATCTAGAAGGCAGAATAGTCGGCGGTGAACCGGTTAAAATTGAAAGCTTTCCATTTACAATAAAGTTATTCAATCAAGGTGCTCTTTGTTCCGGCACGATATTAAACAGTTGGACTGTACTTACTGCTGCACATTGCTTTGATCATAATAGAGATACGAGTGATATGTTGGTCGTTGTTGGTGAGTTTTTAAGAGTGTAATTTCTTTTTTTGTTGCAATAGGGAATCGCTTGACTACGATCTCGCCTGATCGTAAGCTATGATCGTAAGATTCTCTAAAGAGTTGTTCACTCTCAATTCAATGCACTTCTCTTTATAAGTGAGCATATATTTGCTAAATATGCATGTGGATTATATAAAATAATACTATTCTATCTATTTATCGTATTATATTTTATATAATCCACATGTATCGTATATACTAGCTATCAGACAGCTATAAAGTGATAAAAAGTTGCATGGATATTTTATTATTTATCAAATAACAGAAACGAACAACAGTATTTGGTAATAAGGGTTAGGCTGCATTAGCTACCGTAAAAATATTAGATACTAAAAAATCGTCTCACTATCTTGCTAACGTACGAAACAATTTCGAGGTTCCAGGTATATTTATGACCACCAAGCTGAATCCTATGATGTGTCGCGTATCATTATTCACGAGGACTATAACGTCCCTATGCCATTCGCTTGTGACATTGCTTTGATATTTGTTCAGAAACCAATCAAATTCGGTAAAAGATCGGAAAAAGCGATATTAGTAAATACAAAAAAGTGGATGAATGCTTACGAAACGCATTTTGTTGCTACTGGCTGGGGCATTGTTAAGGTATCTTAGTACAATAGCTAATAATATATATCTTGTATATCTGAATAAAACAACTGTATATTTGATCTACAATAAAAAGAAGGAGATTCTTAAAATAAGTATGTATAATGATTGTTTTAATTATTTGTTATGCATTTCTATTTGTTGTTGTTTTGAACTCTTTGGAACACATAATTACCAATTTTTTACAATTGAAAGTATACCTACATATATTGATTTTATTTATTGCGGTTAATTATGTAAATGAAAATATTGTATATATTTTAGTATGGTGGCCCGTTATCTCAGCAAGGGCTAATGCAGACTGAGCTCCGCTACGTGCCTAAGAAGGAGTGTGAAAAGATGCATAGAATGAAGTTCAGTGCAGACATGTTTTGTTTATACGGTGACGGGGATCGAGACACATGCAAGGGGGATTCTGGTGGCGGCGTAATGTGGCATAGGTACGTTCAACTTTCCATTTTAAATAAATAAATTTTCACCCGCGTTAATAAACCATAAATCTTAACTGAAGGTATCCCTCAGGTTCGTAACACTATCGTTCGTAGTATGATAATACTGAACTTCTGAGTACATGATTGATGAGTTGATTCATTTACCTTATAGTGAATACAAAAGCAATTAGATGAAACTCAATATAATAAAATACTCATATCCAGATTTAGACGATTTTATTTTGAAAATAATAGACATTTCATTACTTCTCTAGCGGGCGGTGACGGTAGAAATCTCTGACTCACATATCTCTATAAATAACACATTAAGGAAAATTATTTATATAAAAGAAAGTTGTGTTTGTAACTGATAACTCAAGAACGGCTCGATGGATTCCAACGACTTTTTGTTTTTTAACAGGAGTTTACTGGACTAAATTAAAAAATGAGTAACAGTTTCTATGACTTTTATTACTTCGCAAATTAATATAAAAAATGTATAATATTTGTAGTAATATTAAGAGAATATTTTTTATGATTGATACTTTCTAAAATATATTATACTAATAACGTATTCCTCAAGGACTATTAACGAGTATTCAAATTAGATTAAAGTGTTTTCTCCCTTTATTTTAGCATGGTGATCGGTATTGTATCGCATGGAGATGGTTGCGCAAAAAAGGGTAAACCAAGTTTATACGCAAATGTCTGGTATTTTCGGAATTGGATACAAAGGAATGTGGAAAACTTTGTATATGATTATTGCGACACAAAAAGAACACAACAAATATGAAAACATAGACAGTAAATATTTTCAGTAAAGCCGTAGATACTTTTTATTTATTGTCTTTTAATTCCAGTGTACGGATAACATAGGGTTGAAATTTGTAAATGTATTAGTTTAATTAATATATCAGTAAATAATTATTAAATAACTTTCACTGTTTAGATATATTTAATAATAATTGAATACCATTTAACTACAATAAACTTTATGATTGAATGTTTTAATAAATAAATTGCCATTAGTTATTCAATAATCTTAACGAAGCCCTTTTATAGAGCCACAATTTCAAGAATGTTCTTTTTAAATATAATAATTGATGCACACATTCATAGTTACATTTATCTACAAATTCAACGAGATACAACGACCAAGGTCGCAATTTTATGTAACGCTTCTTTAACGCATCAGATAGCACGGATGCTTGAAATAAAAGCTAATCTATTACGCGTAAAGGTAATGTTATTCCGGCGTCGCATTATACGAATGTTTTATTTTATTACTTTACTTAGCAAACAGAGCGTACCGCGCGTGATGGATGACTCGCTAATAAAACACGCCCAACCTGGCTACACTACATGTGGGTCACCGTACAGGATTTATGGACGAATTTCTCTGGGCTTTATACCTACGGATCTAAAATAACTATAGAACCATAAGCGGCTTTATCTGAAATTATATCTTAAGGTACAAATGCGCGTTTGTTTAAGAAAATTTTGACCGCAACTTAACGTTGTATTTGGACCAGAAGGTAAAATAGTATCTTTTATCTCAACAGAAACTAGGTTACACTGATTTAATATACGTACACCAAACTAAACGATCGATTTTATTGTGCACATGGTCACCCCTCGATTATGTGTTCACCCTTCAGGGTGCGCCTTAAATAATATTGTTTGCAAGGGTCCACCCAAGGGATAGCCAAACACGTCACCTCGTTGCTAAGCGTTTTATAAAAATTTACTTGCAGTGATACCTCATTAATATATATAGTTTAAACAAGAATCTAACTTAGAATTTATTTATTTTGTATGGAATTCCGTCCGACAATTTTTCGACTACATAATAATTTTAACAATTGCGTATTTGATTGACAAACTATCTAGTGGGCATTCTGTATTCAATATCTTAAATAATAAGTAGGTGAAGTATATCAACATGTTTTTTATGTCATAGCGGGCAACTTTGGGAATGCGCTGCCTGCTTTTATGGGATAAGGGAAAAGGAAACGGGCCTCTGATACGTTATGGCACTTTTAATATCAACCAATTATCTGCTACTTTTCTACTATTTTCCTTATAGTAATTCTTGAAATTGCTCGCATGATATATAGCAATTCAGTTGAAATATAAAAATAAAAATCTTGAGAATTTAAATAATATTCTTTTTGATAATTTATGCGTCACAAAATCTTTTTCACAATATTTTATATGTCAACATATAAATAGCATGTAAATAAAACATGTCTGATTGTTTGAAAACTGGAAGTACCCGCAGCAATTAATCTCTCTCCTTATGCTCAGGGTACCTTATAACTTCGTTCTACAGACGTTTTCCATCTTACTTTAATTGATCTTTAAAATAATGACGCACCATTAAGGTAGGGCCCGATTCGTACCTTGAAATTAATGAACTGTAATAAGTCTGATGGCTGGCTCCACCCTGCGTCTTAGACGATGAATAATGACTCCATTAAGTCATGGTGCTCGTTTAATCGAGGACTTACAAATTTATATTCTTACAAAAGTTATTAGGCCTCATTTTAGCACCATTATTTATATCAAAATGATAATAATGATGGAGATACTTATTTGTGTGTATAATAACAAAAGAGTTATGTTCTAAGAATATCATATTAAATTCAAAAAATGGCCTGAATAATAGATACGCCATTTTATTAAATAAAGAAGCTCTTAAACCTGCGATTGCGAGTACGATATCTAAGAGCTTTTAAAGTGTGAAGAGAATTCAAAATGCGATGAGTGCTACATTTTTCGAATAAGCCGAGGGCTAAACTTTAATAAAATGCAAACCAATAAACATCAAATATATGACACTTTCATTTAAATTGTGTATTTTAATAAAACCCTTGAGCGTATTGCCAACGATACTGTAATATCAATCATATCATTATAATATATCATTATAAAATATTTAATATCCATAAGATATACATAAAGTATATATACAAATATGCCGTAAAATTCTAAATAATCAATAGACACACCTATTCCACGCGGTAGTTGAGCGTATACGGTACAAGTGTCCATATATGAGGGTAATAAAACCACACCTCGTCTCGTGTGCTAAAAAACGAAACAGAGCGTCCCGTTTGTTTATGCATAGGTAGGTACGTAAACGTTTGATTGGGTTCAACTGTATTATCTAACGTTATATAGATATCTAAGTAATAAAACTGTACCTATGTACTTATTGATATTTATTTGCTATTAACTACTTTTTGAGACCAAACTTTAAATAAATTATCAAATATTTTATGGATATATTACACAGGTTTTCGATCATTGCATCAGCATAACACTGTTTCAAAAACAGTAGGTACGTTCTATTGTGAGCACCGTAATGTTCTAATCTAGTATTTTTAATATGAGATCATAGATTTATTATAAATATATTATGTAACCTATAAAATTTTATCTTATACCTTTAAACGAGCAATTCTTGTATATATATATATATATATATATATATATATATAATTGCAATCTCGGAATCGGCTACAACGATTTTCATGAAATTTAGTATACAGGGGGTTTCGGGGGCGATAAATCGATCTAGCTAGGAATTTTTTTTAGAAAATGTCATATTCGTGTTTTTTTTTCCTGACATCTATTGGTGAATAATAATACTATTTTGCTTCGTAGATTGCTGGACAACTGAAATAACACATAGGCACTTTTTATACCGATATTCCTACGGGATACGGTTACGCAGCACGCTTACGCGGTTTCAACCGCGGGTCACAGCTAGTTTATACTAAATACAAATAAAATGTTTAGTAATTATATAATATATTTTAAAAATTTCTAGGCTTATTTAAAAAGGATCAGTGGAAGTAATGCCAATTTCTATACTTCATTTATGAAACGAAAGGTGTTATTCATGGACTGCAACGAACGAGATGAATTAATTTTCTGTAGAACATTAATAACCGGGATTCATATTCATCATCTCTTTATTCTATATAAAATTGGCTTTCAATTGAAATGCAGTGAATAGTAATATGAGTTTTACATTTTAAAAGAAGCGTATTTTACACATAATAACGCGTGGTAGCTTTTCAAAAAACCTGCTTTAAAAATAACGTTTTCAAGCGCTTTTAAGCCTAATTGAAAACAAAGCTCTTGTTTCATTTTGCATTTTCTGTGGCACTCTTTTTAAATACTATTTTTATACAAGACTAGGCCTACTGTCTTTAGCATATGGAATAACTTGTTAGCACTTACCAAATCTCAATATGTACTATGCATTTATTCTTCAATATTCAACGTGTATTTTTTGACTTTAGCAATGATATTTTCATAATCATTTTATTAACACATTGATGGAACATCACAAAACTTGTTTGTTTTACATAAATAATCACAATGTTGTTATACGTACAGCATATTATTGGAAAATCTGTAAACATAAATTTATAAACTTGTGTATTTAGCGATAACTCATTAACACAGACAACAAAGTTATACAAGTACTTAAGATTTATGTAATTTTACCTTATCGATTTACATAAACGGATTAGAAGTTTGGGTCCGGATGGATTTAAATAATAAATGGGATGCGATTCAAAGTTACTGGGTGTAAAAGTTTATATAAAGGAACGCTGACATGGAATCAGGGTCATTTATTATCAACTTTCCTCATACTACCACTTGAAGAAAAGATCATTAATTTAGTTTCAATTTTGAAATAACTACTCTCAAAACTCAATTTCAAAAACTTTTGAATTCATGTAAACTTTAAGAAGCATTCAAGATAAGTTATTTTTTTTAACTACCACCGATTCTGAATGTTGCTTCTAAAGAGATGAATCGGCAAGAAACTCGACAGTTACTCTTTTTAAAATATTAACACTAATATATTAACTACTTAACAACACTAATAAAATACAACACTAATATTTATAAAATAAACAATAAAATGAAAAAATCTTAATAATAATAATTGTGTCTGCAAAACACACATCAGAATAAAACGAATAACGAATACTAGAATCATGTAGCGAATGCTAAAAAATGAATTAAAACACAATTTACAATTCATGTGTGGGAGTCGAGCACGCTTCGGCACGAATAAAGCCAGCTCGCATCGGGGAAGTACCACACTCCCTCAGAAAACCCGCGTGAAATAGTAGCATGCGACTGTGTTTCGTACGGTGAGTGGGAGAGACGGAGGTCCGTTTCCTTTTCCCAGTCCATTCCTTCTTTCCAGTCGTCAATCGTTTCCTTATCTCTTTCACTTTAAAAGCGGGCAGCGCATTCGCAGAGGCACTACCTCGGAGAATGTTCATGAACGGTGGTGATGAAGCGAACCACCAGCGAGGGTGCCCGCTTATGGCATAAAAAAAATTCTCAGACCACTTTAATATAGAACATTTAATATTAAATAAAATAACTGGAGCATTAATAACTAAGAAAGAAATCGCCGGAGCTAATTAAGATTATATTAAACTTCGTGAACATAATAGATATTCCGAAAGTTTAATATCCATTCCTCTTTATCATAGATGTATTCTGGAAGATTACTTTCATTGTTTAATATTTAATGAAGGTGTTTGTTCGGGGAGCAGATAATTCGATTCATCAAGTTTCGTTTGTTAGACTCGAGACGCTTCAATAATAAAGTTCGTTATTGGGCTCACTTATCGTGAACGAACGAAATATAGAATGGGGCTCCCTGGAGATTTGATCGGATAAGTATTCTATGAGAAAACCGTATACAGGTTACATTATCGATGATTACGTTCTTGTATTTGTGGATCAGCCTCTGTGTGTATCCTTATAAACTACTAACAAGATCTTTTGTATACGGTCATAATAGTTTTGATCCATCAACATGATTCATCGCCCAAAATTTGGATAGTTTGTATAGCAACATCATGGATTCTCACATAACTGTTTTAATTCATGTTTCATGTCATCCAGACGAGGACATTAAATACAAAGGCTACTACTACGCTTGGCATAATATATTTTGAGACAGTAACGATATTATTAAAATGCCTATTTAAAAAAGGTGACACAAATATGCTCGTATTTCCATTTATGAATAGCCCACTCACAAAGTTGACCTGTTAACAAGCTTCATCTGTCCTGATTCAAAAGTTTCAGTCTACACACACACATACAAACAGCTGCATCACATTCACAGCTGGGCGTATCTTTATCAGTAGACGGCACTCGTACGTGCCTCTGGCCAACGACACTTTGCGAGTCTTTTACCCTCAGTAACAAGCGTTTTGAGACACCTGCAATCAACACTATTGTTCTTGCTTTCCTTGTGCATTCTATAGCTGAGGAATTCGTAATTATAATAAATGACTAAGAACCAGACTATATTCTAGAGGCCAGTAATTATTTAGTTAATGGCATCAAAACCGCCAGAGTATTACTCAAAATAATTTGCTCATTTACGAGCAAGTGATCAGCGTTGGTTAGTGTTAATAATTCATCTTATTATTAGCTAGATGCTAAAACACTTATATATTGTATATTTACACCTGCATTCCAATCTTCCGATGAAATTCCAATGAAATCTAAATATGAGGACATTCAGTCTCCATTGAATCGACAAATTAGGATGTTGTAGTTTTTATGCCTTATCCGAACCTTGTGCTTGTTATAAGATTTTCAATGGCACCTCTGAAACTAACATAATATAGAATTTATTAATAGAGAAGTATTTTGTTTGTATTTTTATATTGGTTTATTAATCACTCGTAGTGTGTGAAAAGTACTTTTCATGTGCAAATTTTTTCATATCTCTTTAATGCAGTGGTCATTATGGCGTAAACCTGTATTTCAAGATAATTTGTTATGATATTAAAATAATAAACTGACGCATTTCGTTTGCAACGATATGCCTATAAATTTAAGTAGGTCAATAAAGGCGTTGTTTATATCTATAGATATAAACAACATTTTATCTTTAGATCTTATCTTTGTAATCATAATAAAAGCTTTTAGCCATTAGCAAGAATTAATTTACCGCAGGCAACAAATTAAACTCAATTTACTTAATAAGTGTATTCTTAATATACGAAGTGCTCTGGCGAAGCCTGAAAAGTTTTTTGAAAAGTTTTCGGCTCTAAGCGGAGTTCAGAAAACTCAATCGTGACAAGAATAAGCGGGTCAAAACTCAGAAAAATTCTTTTACTTTCGTGCCAATACAGAAAGATTTAAGAGAACAAAGTAAATGATGTCTATTTGTAAGACTTAAATGACCGTTTACGTAAATATACGGCTGTTAGGAAGTAGGAATAAGTGCAAAATTTCCGAAAAGTTAAATTAAACGAAAAAAAATAATCTCTAGTTCTAAATTAGGCAAAGTAATAGTATAATTCATTTTTTAATCTAGCATTGACACATCAATATTAAATATATACAATGGTTTTAAGTGTTGGTTGATCTAATAGGTCAATGAATGCGTCTTTAAAAACCACAAGATAAATTCTAGGAAGTAAAATATGTAACCAACCATGTATGTAGAGTATTTATAAATGATTTTGCTATACATAGGTACGTTATTGTTTATTTAGAGAAGTTTAACAATGAAAGCACAGAAAGTAAAAGTATAATATTTCTTGAGATCTCCAAAATTGTATTGCGATTTATTCACGTAGGTACAACACGATTCCATAAATCAAAAACGGAATGATGTCTCTAGAAGTTCTTTGATTTCACAATAGGGCTGAAATCTCCACGTCAATGATTTACTTTCGCGATAAACGGTTAAGGGTCAAATGTCACTCGAAGCCGTCGCGTTTAATTTAATACATCTGGTACGACACGGAATTTTTGCTATTTACTCCATCGAGTTTTTCTTGCAATATCATTTTTGCAATAAGAAAAATGTAATATAGTAAATACAAATCAAGAATGTTTGTATGTTTAATATTACAATAAGATTTTCTTAAAAAAAAACATACTTTTAGATTACAAAATTAGACATTTTACATTTTGTCATATTATTAAGAACAATCGGATAAAGTAATATTTATCTATCTACGGTATTTGATAATAAGTCATTGAAACATATTACACAGCCTTAGTTTCTTTGAAACAATAAGTTCTATTAATACGTTACTTTATTTATTACATATTTTATTCTCAGAAACCACACCAAGTGTCCATGTTCAACAAATATTACTCCCTTTGAATACATCATATAATCCTGTTTTAGTTTTCAGACGAAGCTCCATTTTCATGTCGCAAACAAAAACATCATTTTATCCTATACAAATATACTTGGCTTGTTAAACAAGGATCCTCTTATTCATAGCCTATCAACCCCGATAGTTTGCTTCTGTAAGGTTAGTTTTGTAAAAATTTAGTTATAAAATATATGAAATATGATAAATTATATCTTAACTTTGCTACTGCTTTAGGTTTTATGATAATTGTGTTTTTAGTATTGTAGTCATACATAATATATATCTAATCATATCACTTGTATGTTTGTAAAAGGAATGACTTTGATGCAAAAGACATAATATCGAAAGCATAATATAGTTAAATATAACAATAGCATCCCATTTCGCCTAAAGTACTCTAAATATAAAACAGAATTTAAAGCTGACAAATTCTGAATCTCGTAATAAATCTTCCGTTGGAATTTCGGAACCAATTTAAGTTTTCATTTACAAGACAGCGTTATGTTGCGAAGGATTTGCCTAACAAGATGTTTGAAGGAGCAACAAAACAACGAGATGAGATGGAATTGAACTCGTCAAGAATCTCCGCACTGATATTTGTTTTGGGGACGAAATATTCATTATTTGCATTAATAAATGGAAGTTGAGTATTGAGTAAAAGAAATTGGTATGTAGCAACTTTGTGAATGGTCCTGTTACGCAAAATAATTATCGACCCTCATTAAACAGAATTACTATCATAAATTCAAAATACCTAGTAGGTACCGAAAATTTTAAAAATTAAAAAAAAAATCGAATGACAAGGTCCGTAGCAAAACTGACATTTAAACCATACTTTCTATCAACTATTTTTTTGTTTGCTTTTTATGACGAGAGCGTTCTTATGTAATTTAACGCTTCGAGACAAATATTAATAATTCTTACTAAAGAAGAAAAGTAAGAGAAGAAAAAACAAATAATGTAATATAGAATAAAATGAATACTCGAATTTCTTATTTAAATTGGTATATCAAATAAGTTATTGTTATCGTAAGGGCAATGAAAAGCGTATATTGTAATTTATGAAATTGATAAAGTGATGAAGGTACGAAGGTAAGAAGGGTTGAATGTCTTACCTACATAATTTTTTTAAATTGAGGACCGACCTCTATCATTGTTATGACGGTGTGGTGTCTTTATAAAGCCCTTCTAACATTGCTACTCGTATAATATAACCACCGTATATTTCAATGAAATGTCATTTTTTCATGGACTGTATAGTTGTCCAGTATTCATGTTCAAGGCAATTTTTTTTGTATATTTTTTCATACCAATAAATGACACGAGTTATTGAATCTAATTATTGTAATAATCTGATATTGTTATATACCTAGACCGAACCGTTTATCCTACTAATATTATAAATGCGAAAGTTTGTGTGTGTGTGTTTGTTACTCTTTCACGCAAAAAACTACTGAACCGATTGCAACGAAATTTGGTAGGTAACTAGCTGGAAGAAAACAACTGGAATAACATATAGACACGGCTTTTTATCCCGATATTCCGACGGGATACGGAATTACGCGAGTAACCGCGGGGCGCAGCTAGTATTGTGATATAAACGTAGATAATCAAACGTAAAACATAAAAATACTATTTATACTATGTTTTGTTTATTTGAATAAAGTAATTGACTACGTGGGTAAATATAAAGTACAGTGGTATGTACTAATTGCGCTTCGCCTAATGCACAAAGTTTGCACGTTAGCTGTTATTTATTCAGTTTAACACCAATTACCGAGCTCAAACTGACACGTGTTGGTATGTAAATGGTTTACTTTGTATGCAGCACTTAAATATTCATTTTTCAATGCTACACTATTGACGATATGGTGTATAATAAATTGTCGCCATTTTTGTGTAGTTGTTCAACAGTTTACAATCTCGCGAGGCGACATGCAGGTTATTGTTTATGATATTTTTTACCATAAAAATGTGCAACGCGCCTTTGCCAAACAAATTGTTTAAATTTTCATACTTCTTCAATTCAACTTGAAGTTCCTATTCGGTGAAACAGGCTGAAGATTAAAAAAAAAATATACATAAATCTAAATGTCATTCCAGTGTAGCAATATTTCAACACTGTCAGAATGCGAGCAAAATATAGCGACGCTTGCGTCCGTCGTTCGACGTGAATCTGATTGGAGTTTAGCAATTTCACCACATCAACCATTCGGAGAATTGAGAGAATGACATGACATGACATTAATAAAAATCTATTGATATGTATAAGAATGAACATCGTGTATCAAACCCGTATCATATTCTTTCCACTTCTAAGACCTTTCCTTGATTCCCACCATCAATCCTCACCCTATCCCTTATCCAGAAATGTAGGTAAACTATTTGCATAGGCATATAGCCTTTGCAAATGTTTATGGGCGGAGTTGACCGCATACCATCAGGCGACTCATCAGCTCCTTTGCCAGCTTTTAAATAAAAAATTGTATGTAAAAGATTATTCAGGCTATAAGCCGGCTTTTTGTAGCCCAATTTCACCAAGGAATATCTATAAACTCCTTTAAAACAATTTTTAATTGATTAACGATGCTACGTTTTACATGCTAAGGTAAATTTTAAGTTTATTAATAAGATCCCAGTATTTCCCCATCCCAGCAATTTCTATGATATACATTCCAGCTATTACAAATTCATAAAATTCGAATATTGCTTACGTAATGTTACATACAGTTTACATTATAATGTCATTCGTAAAATATCATATACTCCAGAAATGGTAGAACCGAAACTGGAATATAACATAGATGTAAGTATTAAAGATGGTATCGAGCGGTACATTTATTTCTGGCCGCTATCTCGAGTGGAGTCGAGTGACATCAAGGTAATGGGGTCTGGACTGGCCTGCCCTCGATTACCCCTAACGACTGCTCCCAATAATAAAATATGTGTGTGCAAGTAAAATCCAACCATAACTATAATGTTTCACTATAGTTTTCGACAAGACATGTCATTTTGTAATTTATTTAGATTTTATGAGAAATGCAATCATAAATTAGTGTGATATTTTTTGGAATCTTGTCAGACTTTTTAAAAATTAGCATTTTCAGCATGTAGTAGAAAGTACTAACAATAATACTTCTCCGTTATTTTTGCCGCGATTTCTTACTTTATGATTAAAACACTGTCTAAGATTTATGTTAATATGCCATTTAGCATATAAAAATACTATAGAAATAAAAACTCGAAGTAAATTTCTACGTCACATACTCTCTTTGATATATTGTTTCTTTTTGATAATGAGTAATTGGATACAACATCCTTTTGCGTTTATATGATTTGGCTTTGAAAGATTTATTGCATGAATAATTAATTAAAAGTTATACCTCCTCATTAAATACATAAGAAAACATCTTTTCATATTTTTATCTAATTGGCATCCTTACACAAGATCTACATTTTCAAGAAATGTAAAACTCCATTGTATACCTACAGTCCTATATCTTAGCAAAATTAAACTTGCAGTTGGAACTGCCGACATAAAAATTACAATATTCATCCAATTAAATGCTAAGCCCTCAGCATGAAATGAAGCTCTATTTTCACAAACTCTGACCCATTTTTTTTCTAAAACAATGGTCCCAATTGCTTTTAAGTGCTCATTACAGCAAACAATTCTGTTTCCTGCGAAAGCGCTCGTTTCATTTTTAAACTCGATATCATTTTAGAGAAAAAAAAAAGATTTTGTGTTGCTTCTGTTCTTCCCACAGTATAATTTTACATATCTACATAATTATTATTATGAGAGAGAAAACAAAATCACAAATTTAAACTCCCTATATAATAAAAAAATTAAAAATTAAAATCTAGAGAAGAAATAAAACCTTAGTTTTATTTCTTCTCTAGATTTTAAAAAAACATACCAATCAAAATAGGTGCCATAAATAAAACTAGCTGTGACCCGCGGTTGAAACCGAGTTGAAACCGTCTGAGAATCCAATCTCAGAATCGGCTCCAACGATTTTCATGAAATTTATTATATAGGGGGTTTCGGATGCGATAAATCGATCTAGCTAGGAATCTTTTTTAGAAAATGTCATATTCGTGTTTTTTTTTCCTGACATCTATTGGTGAATAATAATACTATTTTGCTTCGTAGATAACTGGACAACTGAAATAACACATAGGCACTTTTTATACCGTTATTCCTACGGGATACGGACTTACGCGGTTTCAACCGCGGGTCACAGCTAGTTTTATTTATGGCACCTATTTTGATTGGTATGTTTTTTAAAATCTAGAGAAGAAATAAAACCTTAAGGGAGTTTAAATTTGTGATTTTGTTTTCTCTCTCATAATAATAATTATGTACATGTACAAGAATTGCTCGTTTAAAGGTATAAGATTTAGTATTTGCATATGTCATTGTGGAAGATGACATTTAGCTGTATGCTTACCGGATCGTCTAACAGTATTTAACGAGAAATCAAAGTTATGCTTACGTCCCGTCAGAACACATGTCGTCATGGGTTCCTCATGGCTATTCTTTATTGCCTCAAGGCATCTTGGTTAAATAGCATATCGGCCACAACATTTTTGTTATATGGTATTTCTATGATTGACACAACGCGTCATCAACGATTTTATTAGAGCCATAATAAAAATTTCGCAATGTGGTTTTGTTACTGTGACCTCAACGCACTGTGAGCTATTTTTTTAGCCATTGATCGGAAACGCTCATTTGAGCGCTTTCAGTCTTTAAGCGTAATACTCATAATAAATCCTTGCTTTCCGTTGACATTATTAATGGTATTTCTTAACTTCTCCCATATAATATTACTAGCTGTGACCGCGGTTGAAACCGCGTAAGCGTGCTGCGTAACCGTATCCCGTAGGAATATCGGTATAAAAAGTGCCTATGTGTTATTTCAGTTGTCCAGCTATCTACGAAGCAAAATAGTATTATTATTCACCAATAGATGTCAGGAAAAAAAAACACGAATATGACATTATTTCAGTTGTCCAGCTATCTACGAAGCAAATAGTTATTATTATTCACCAATAGATTTCTGGAAAAAAAAACACGAATAAAACACGAATATGACATTTTCTAAAAAAAATCCTAGCTAGATCGATTTATCGCCCCCGA
>NC_052102.1:3249485-3267036 GCF_012273895.1 Zerene cesonia | reverse complement strand
TTTCTTTTTTCTTTATTACAATATTTATGGCAAGACTAGGTATATATACAAGAATTGCTCGTTTAAAGGTATAAGATTTAAATTGTATTATAATTCTTGCATACTACGTTTAGTCGTTTATCTTTTATAGGAGATTAGTCTTAATTTAATGACGTTTAAATGACTGGCTGGCATTTTTTTCTAAATTGCCGAGAAGTTTCAATGCTGTTCTTGGTTTTATCTAAATCTAGCGGTCCGTCCCACCTTCGCCCGTAGTACATATATAGCCTATAGTCTTCCTCAATAAATGGGCTATGTAACACTTAAAGAATTTTTCAAATCGGACCAGTAGTTCCTGGGATTAGTGTTTAGTAAATAAAACAAACAAACAAATACTTCAGCTTTATAATATTAGTATAGATTAGAATGAACATGAAACATACCTGTAACAAGATTAGCATGATGGAACTGGCAGACTGCATCAGCCTCGTACCAGGAAATACGGTCCCTGAAGTAGCGGTAGAAGACGGGGAAGCCTTCCTCTGGCAGAACCCATGTGTTGCTAATGTTAACCTGTTGAAAATAAATATAATCATAATTTCTCGTGTAATTATTATGTATTGCATGAATATTGTTATAATAGACACCTTCAAATTCTTAAAAAAAATAATACTTAGAAATTAAAAACTTTTCAACGGATTTTAAACGCGATTTATTCATTATATTATTAACCCGACGTTTCGAACACTTTACAGCGAGCGTGGTCACGGGGAGACCCCGTGACCACGCTCGCTGTAAAGTTTTTAATTTCTAAATGTATAATACTCGCGTGAAACCAAACACAAGAAAATACTAAAAATAATACTCTCCATAAACCTAAAATACATTAAATTGGTTGCAATATTAATAAATCTTTCAGAATAGTTGCTTGCTGAACTGTGTGGATACCTGGATGTAAAAAATACTTTGAATGTGGTTAACACAACATCAAAAATATGCCCGGAAAATTATTCTAATTGCAAATTAAACTGCGTATAGATTGCAAATCCAATAGAAACATTGCAATTGCGGCAACTTCCACCAAGTCCATTCAAATTTGTCCGTATCTAAAATTGCTTGCAACTCCGGCAAGTCAGCGGAGACACAAAGGAGTGCAAAATTAGAAGCGGAATGCGCCAGCGCTGTGTGCTAATGAACTACATCTGGAATGTACAAGTTTAATAAAAGTTCGAATTGTTCTAGAAATTCTCGGTGTGCAACCCATGCAGTCAGGTGGTTTTGATCATTGTTAGATCGGAGCAATATAATCTCTTACTTGATTTCACCAATTGTTATTTTAGAAATCAAATAATTCTATCTAAAGTATGATTTATTGTGCATTTCACTATTTATATAAATAAAGTATATACATATGTTTTAAATATAAAAAAACCGTTATGATTTTCCGTATGTTTTGCATCTAATTAATTATTTATGATTACAAAAGGTGTACGAATCACAATTTTGATATATCATAAAGCATATATATGTATGACAAAATTTGTATTGTTTTTTAAATGTTTTGTCTCTACGTTAAGATAAAATTAGTAGACTCTACAATGTAGTGGGTTCATTCCATCAAAAGCATCGATGTCATAAAATACCCTGTAAATAACTAAAACTAAGCGCCGACACAGGGGAAAGATTACACGTAGCTAATTAACGTTAAATCACGTACATGCCATGATGCCAGAAGGTAACATGCTTCCACGTAATTTGGAATTTCACTACGGAATTCCTTAGGATCGATTAAACACTTATTATACGGAGTTGCTAATTTTGTAAACTCTTTAATGTTCGGCTCTCTGGATTGTTTATGAGGAACTAAATTAAATTTATATTGATATCGTACAAAAGAGAGCTGGAAATAATAAGGCGGGAGGAGGTAGGCAGGCTGAACAAAATGTTATAGAATAGATAACAAAAAAAATCTCGATGACAATTATCGCTTCAAATATGGAAATAATATTCATCAAATAGTGGATAGAACGGAAGCATTAAACATTAGGGTTAGTCCTTAAAATAACAGATTTGTCATTTTATCTATTGTTAGTAGGGATATGTAAATAACAGCTTCATATTAATAACAAACACACATATTTAAATAAACTTAAGATAATAATTCTTTTATGTCCGTGTGTTTAAATTGTCTGTCTAAATTTATATCAATGAAAGGCCTGATCTAGTGATCGCCAATAGCTCAATTAGATATAATTAACGAGCTAAGTTCGAATCGCTTTGATATGCTAATCCAATTACTGTATCCACACTTGCTTTAGCAATTAAGTCTTTACGCTATCACTGATGACCAAGTAAAATGTTCCTTTTTATATTCAACTGATTCAAACGTGATAACATTATATATTGTTTATGTATCATTCTAAAATAACTATTACAATTTTAAATATTTTGGATTAGGTAAAAAAATTCTTAAAAAGAAACCGACACCGAAACTCATGTTAAATTCATAGCATCAGCCAAATGTAAACTGTTTTGGGCTAATAAATGTATATGATTTTCGTTAAAACATCTCGTAGAAACGTTATGCTTTTCGATTTAGGTAATTGCATAAAAAGCACTTCGGTGATGGCAGAGGAAAATTACTTTTTTTTTGCGTTTTATCTGTATTACATCCCACATATATTATATTGATACATACATTTTCTTCAGAATAGATGTAACGATGCTAATTTAGGGGAAGAAGTCAATGGAAACAGACGGATGTAAAGGGAAATAGGGCGTCGTGTGCCATTATTTGTCGAGTGAAATATGATATACTTAGTGACTTTAACATAGATCTGAGAAAAAGTTGCTATAAACGAATAATATATAAAAGAACTACCTGATAATTTATCATAGTAATATTCTGAGCAATTCTATATTTACAAGCTTTTAACTGCAGCTGGATTTATTTGTCAAAAGACAAATAAAACTTAACTTTCGCTGACGATAGTTAAATAAATAAATTGAACTCTGTAGATTAACTACCTGTTTTTTCATAGTATTGTTAAGATATTCGACTAGTAGTGTTATTTGAATGTTGAATGTTAATAGATGAATGTTTAAATGTTCAAAAACAAACAATGTTCGTTAAAAATATATATAAAAGTAATCAAGAAATACACATTAGATTTTCTAAGAAACCTTGTTTGTAGGATTTGCACCTTTAAGCGAATAGGAATTACGATTTATGAAGGAAACGGAATAAAACATTTACTAAAGATAACTTTTATATCAGAGTAATGTTGGTTTAGTGGTATTAGGGAGACGGCTTAATACTTTTTACTATAAAGAGGCTTTTTACTTTACGCTTTATAGATATGAGCCTTTTTAATTTTGATAAGAATACAAACATGATAAAGACGTGTTCAAAGACCTGTGTTGAAGCTTGGTAAAATTTGTTATAAATAATTTTAAAAACGGAAAAGTGGGCGGTTAGAATGAATATACCAGATGCTAAAAACAAGATTAACATTAGCTAAGGATTATTAAATCCAATCCAATAGTCGGTTAAGTCTAAACTAGGCAATTATAGTTTATCGTGCTCCATTTATAGCCCCATAACTTTAATTGTACGCATGCGGCATTTGAGCAAGTCGCTACACTACGTATAGTATGTTCACGTATGTCATTGTAATTTTAGCCATTATCATTCAAAACGATACATAATTCAAATCCTATGCAGATTACATGTGGCGTTATTGCGTTGGTCATGCTGCAATCCATACTACAATTATAAATACAAGATCATATTTTCTGAATGTATATTACATACAACTGCTGAATGGGAATGACGAAATTTTGTGTAACCACCGGACTGGAATGAAATAAGCTACCCTTTGATCTAAAAACAAACCAGAAATCCATTTGAGGATAAATTATCGTGTTATACTGTTACCAAACCACGTTTACTAGTGTACTATATTTTCAAAGATTTACTTAAAAGCTAGTCAATAAAGTAAACATTAAATAAGAAAATAAGTACACATTTATAATATCATTTACTGATTTTTTAAATTAAACTCCTATATCTAAAGATATTCGTTTAATTATCTTAGTGTACAATTACGATAAAGATATTTATTTATTTATTTACTTATTTAATTAAAAGAAAACTTAAAGCTGTAAATGCAATCGTAGCATAAGCGAAAAAAGAGAATAAAGTCAATTACAAGTTTTCACATGTATATACAATTATAACGTAATTAAAAATGTCGTGCGTAGTATAATTTACATCCCGCAGATAAAAAAGCATTAGCCCTATATTTTTTTAATATAACCGCCATAAGACTTCAATTTATTAATTATGTTTCAAATAAAAATTATATTTAAATACGTTGTAATATTATAAAGGAGTTTGAACCAAATATCTTATGCCGAAACCAACTGGTATGAGACCTGAATATTGATAAGTCTGCAAATGTAAGACGCGTTATATAAACATGTAATTTTAGGTTAAATTAGGTTCTTCGGCCTGAAAAATAAGATTTTCAATATAGGTTTCTATAATACTTGTAAGACATAAATTTTTATATTCAACAAGATTTAATAATTTGAGGTATAGTTACGGCTATAAAAATACTTCAATGACAAATTAAATTTAGCAATTCGTATTTTCGCTTTCCTATCGTCCCGAATTCTAAATGAGTAATTTGTGCGCAAGACAGAAAATGTGATAAATGAAGTAATGTCATTTCATCACATTTTGTTTTATGATTTCATCTCGCCTCCGCTATAAACAGGATTTCCGTTTGAAGACGATATCGAGAGCGCGAGACGTTGTTTGTACTTCAATTTTCCAGTATCCCATAGAGCAAACTCAGCCAATCGATTCTACTATTGTTTGTATATTGAATTAAGAGATTTGATTATATAATAAACAAGAAGCAGTTACAGAGAAATGATTTTAATAAGACTGAGTCTGTGATTAAAATGTGAAAATTGAATAATTATTATTGAGATGTGGATTATATAATTTAGCGATCCAGGCAGATTGTACAATGGATTTGTATCAGCTTTGGAAATATTAAAATTCATAGAATCTTACAAAAGAATAACATAAATAAAGAATACAGTAGCATGCCACAATTTCACGCTAGTTTTCTGTGGGGGTGTGGTACTTCCCCGGTGCGAGCTGGCCCAATTCGTGCCAAATTGTGCTCTAGTCCCACATAAAAAAAAATCGTGTAATTTTTAAATGAACACGAAATTGGATTAAGTCTTGAAACAAAAATTAAAAGTCTCTATATCCATTCTAGTCGTCCTTCTCGTTCCTAAGAACTTAAGCTTTGGATTTAAGAAAAAAAAAAGGTTGTATCTTAGAACGTGCCTTCATCTTCCTTTTGTCTATGGCCAGAACGTTGCGGCCTTATTCTGCCAAATGATTTTATAAATTGAAATGATTGCAACTTATTTATTTGTCCAAAATTATTATCTATAGTTTGCGTTCGCATGATTTTCCGAAGAACGTTTCAGTATTAAATGCTACATATTCATTGACTCGATTCCTTTTGAGCCGCTGTATGGGGGACGCAAAAGCCCGTTCAAGGTATTTTATAATGTATTCTAAGATACGTTGCTTTATCAAGTAAAACGGCCTTGCTAATTAGTTATTTAATGAAGTATTCAGATACTTATTCATATATAAAATTATATTGATATTATTATATATTGATATTATTATATATTATATAACATATGCATATAATGATAAAAAATGAGTTAATTTAAGTAGTTTGGGTGAAACCTGTTTATTCAATTCTTCTTTATTCTCCTAAGTACGATTTTTTATTTTTTGGTGTACCCCCATGAAAAAATGCTGTTTTTTGTCTTGGATAAATCAAATCAAATCAGATCAGATTAACCACAAAACATTTTAGATTATGCCTCTCCTATAATGTAATATATTATTTTGATTTATGCTATGCTGCTGCCTACATCCGTCATCCGTTTAAAGATAAGTATCGTACCCGCATCGGATTCATAATTTTACCGAATGATGAAATGAAATGAAATTTTAATTAGAAAGAAAGTCTTTATTACCAATAAATCATAATAAAGAAGTAGTGCATTTAAAAAAACACAAGAAAAAGCGGTCTTATCGCTTGGCTTAAAATAGAATGAAATAACTAAACGTGGGTGAGTAAAAAACGGCAACTAAGCACTCAAAGGAAAACAATTTAACATCAAATAATATATAAATGTACCATATTAATCAAATAAATGTTATTTTTCACCGAGATAGTAATTAGTTTTTATCATTCTCTATCCTATATCCTTACTATATTCAGACAATCATAACATACGATCTCTCAATAATAATAAGTTTAAGAAAAAAAAACAAAAACAATTTCGCGTTTATAAAATTAAAAAGGATTTGTTAATTAAAAACACTATAGCTTCATGTCAATATTATGTTCTTTCTTTGAAGACTGATTTCATATTTATAGATAAAAAGTAGATTCATTTATAGTAGTTTTATTGTATAACTATTTTACTCGAAAAAATATTATCCTTGAAAATATATATATAACAAATGTTTAAGCTTGTTGCTTTTTTTTTTAACAAAATTATTATTTATTAAAGTTAAATCACAGAAACAACAACTATTTTCAATATTTTCAAAGAAAATAAAACGTAACAAATATACTACGAAGTAAATTTTGAAGAAAACAATGAAATAGTAAAGTCATTCTTACCGCACGTCCTTGAACTGCTACGAACAGTGCCAAAAAAAGGCACGAAGTCCACATCACGTAGCCGCGTAGTCCTCGTAGTGGTCGACGTAGCGGTCCGCTACAGTCGGAGGCCTTCGCGTGACTGCCGCAAGCTACGAGACCTCGCGTGTCGCCGCGTAGCTCGCCCACATTATGTAAACAAAATATTTGACAACTCAGACGACGATGGGCTACTTCAGAGAATACCTTTTTTAATGTATATTACACAGCTGCGTCCGACAGTTATTTTATAAGAATTATTAATGTAACATATATTTTAATCATACGTCTTTGTTTTAACAAAAGTAAGTAAAGCAAGATAAAAAATAATATTGTTTTTACAACACCCTAGTGTATATTTTATGAAAGTACCAATCTCAGTTTAAAGTGGAAGGATAAATAAACTAAACTCATTAAAATTATCAGCATTAAATCTGAAATATTTTCTTAAAACTATATGAAACACAATCTATGTAAATTAATAAAAGTATGTATGATTATATCGCCATATGAATGGACTTCAATGTCCTTCTATTTACTGTGTATTTTTGTTTAATAATTATAAATTGAGGGATTAATTAGTGTGTAATCACAATACCACGAGATTGCCTGCCTGTAATAGAAAATATTAAAAAGAGCATAGAAGTGATAAATTATTCTAATTTCAATTATTTATTTCTTTCGCAGATTGATGTTAGAGTGTTTTAAATAGCTTCAGTAATATAAGTTGAATATATATTATTTTTTACTGAAACCATCCTACTACTAATTTATTTATTTATTTTTATTTATAACGCTTAATAAAGCGTATGTGCAATAGCACAAACTTAGACACAAACAGCAAGAATACTATAAAAAGAAAAAAAAGACATCGTTTGTGCAAGAGGCGGCCTTATTGCTTAACAGCAATCTCTGCCAGGCAACCTGATTGGAAAGGAAATTTACGAAGTTCTACTAATATTATAAATGCCAAAGTTTTTAAGGATGTGTGCGTGTTTGTTGCTCTTTCACGCAAAAACAACTGAACCGGTTGCAATGAAATATGGTACGTAGCTAGCTGGACAACTGGAATAACATATAGGCAACTATTTATCCCGATATTCCTACGGGATACGGACTTACGCGGGTGAAACCGCGGGGCGCAGCTAGTCTTCAAATAAATTGACTTAAAAAAACAACCAATAGCTCAATGTTGCGGTCTTTAAGTGGAGAACGCACTAGAAAGTCAATTCTTATTGTTTAGTTTGCTTTCAGCGTTCAATGAAAGGAAAACACTTTGACGGAAATATTTTATTACTTTGTCCCTCGTGACTCATATACTTTTTAATTTCATAACATATTAAAAATTTGAGTTAATTATAGAAATACACCAAACAAATCAGCAAATCAACATCAATTAATGCGAAAGTAGCTCTGTCTGTCAGTTTGCCTCTTCTACCTAAACCACTCAATCGATTTGGATGAAATTTGGTACAAAGATAGGTTACGATCTGAGAAAGAAAGTTTTTATCCTGAAATAACACGGGAACGGGGCCTAGGGCCCACACACATAGGCCCCGTTCACTTTTCGGGCGCAGCCTCGAACAGAAATCTAGTACAGAATAAATTAAAATTTTTTTATTTTTAAGGTTCTCTGGTTATCCTAATATCATTAAAACATAAATATATACTTTTGCCAATGATGATATCATATAATTTTAAATACTCTCCATTTAAATCTACCAAACAAATAAAAAGATAATACAAGCAGGATATAAAAGCGGGAGATAACCAAAAGCATTCATTTCATATTACTGCAAAAACTTCAACAGCTTTTGTTTAAAAACTTTTGTTTCAAACACTCGAGATACGGCGAACCAAATAGCTCAGCGCTGGAGAGGAGTAATGATCCTGTGTTGAAAAACTCACGGACCTCAATGCAAGAATGCAATTTATAAGCACGACTGTGTTTTAATTATACAGAAGTGCATGTACGAGACAATATATTATTGTGTTCCATGTGCAAATTAAATCAATATCTATGTCACCTCTGTTTTGTAAACTGTCGACAAATTGTGATCATATGGCTTACATTTTAATGCATTGTTTTATGGTTAATAATTCAGTTTCAATGTAGTGATTTAAAACCGTCAAATTGCAAAATAAACATTCAATATGATGGCTTAGATTAGGTTAGATTTAATTAAAAACGGATATAGCAAACTGCACCTGACTGAAGATTGGTAAAAGTAAATCGAGAATTTACATAATTGCAGTGTATTCATAGCGTTTTCTAAAAATATAATAATGCGTTAAATTGCAAGAAATTCTTACGGATCGCAATTTATCGATAGATGACGATCTCGCGAGCTGGAATATAATCTTACGGTTTTTACAGTTTTACGCCGGCATCAATAAAAATGTAATTGTACAATTTGTTGTTTTTATCATTCCATTCACTTAATAGAATAGATTTTTAAGCCTGTTCATTTCGCGCAAGTTTTCATTGAATTTAGATCTGCTAGAACAAGACATTTTCACTACCAGATGGTTGGATAAAGCCATGCCTACAACTCTACTCAAAAACAAATGAGACAGGTAAAATAACAAATGTCGTTAGAACCAGCAAAGTGTTATATGAATATCATCAAAGACGTTAAAGAAATATCATATTCGTTGAAATTTATGTGTTTTGTGCGAAATTTATCTCTATCTTTATTTATATTTTTTACAAATATTTAATTAATTTGTTCATTCAGATTGTTTAAAATATAATATCACGACGTAATAATATATAAAACTGCTTATTATATAAAGTTTAACCTTTATATTAATTAATACAAAGGAAAATTGTTATAATCCTGACCTAATCAAATATTCTGGTCCCTCGTGCAAAACTTTTTTAATTAATCTAGTCCCGTTTTTTGAGTTACCAAAATAACTCGATGAAACAATTTTTACAGTTAAAATTCAGATTAAAATCGCCGCAGTTGTAAAGACGTTACTCTGAATACTGTAATTTCGATAATTGGCCGTTATTACCACAACGCGATTAGTAAAAGCTCCGGGTTAATTTGTCTGGAATCGTTAAGGCCAACTGGATCCTTGATCAATGCGACTGACCTTTATCGTGAATGAACAGAAGTGTTAGGGCAATCACGATAAATAACTCAGTCAATTATCTTTATTGCATGATTCTGATATTGAATATTTGGAAAGTATAGACTGCAGTTGCGAATCGAATCTATTTACTGAACAATTATGGATATAAACGATTCTTCAGGTAAATTGACTATGGCTTAAAAGTTATTTACATTTTGTTAACTAACTACACTCTACAGAATTAATAAGATAAAGATACAATATGAATTTAAAATAAGTAATTTAAATTCAGATTATATATTGGTATTTCTATTATTATATAGAAAAAAGTTTTCGCTAGTAATCATAGCATTTCGAATGGAAATTATTATAACTTCCGTAAGTTTCAACAAATAAAATGTGAGCAGACTGTAATTTAATAAACAGACAAGAACTTCGCTGTTCACTGTTGACTTATACACTTTTCTAGTATTATGAAACAAAAAGTAAATCCGTCCGACTTCCTTCCGCGGACGTGATGAGAATTTTATGGCACAAAGACGCACATAGTTTTAGACACGTTTCTCCAAACTGTGGAGGGTACCCTTGAATTCTTCAACTCATAATAACGCGTGACTAACATGTTTTACCCGAAGTGACGTAATCAAAACTGTATCTTATACCCAACGTCTTAAGACCCACTCAATTTCTAGCGTCGAATAAAAATATAACGCAATAAACAGAACACATAAACCCCATATCAGCCATACAGCTTACAAAGTATGATTGAGAATTTTATAGAGCCCTTTGTTTATCGCTTCCATACTTAAATCAAGTCTCGAGCCGAGATCTCGCTAACGATAACAAGCGACTCTTGAAAATATTTGCTATTATGCGGCAAACGGCTGAAACAAATCAATACCATTAAAATTCATACTTTGAATATGACTATGTAAGTAAACAATACCATTGCAGTACTGTAAACCTTATTACACGGGTATAATATACACACAAGCAGTATAATGGTAGCTCAGTGGTTGGGAATTCGGATTTAAATCGAAAAGTCGAAAGGGTTCGAGAACCAGACCAACGTGTAAGATATAATTGATTTTTCAATTTATCTGCCCATTATAATCATACTAATAATATAAACATACTACTGCTCGAAACGGAAAACATCGTGAGGAAACCGGCATGACCAAAAATTAAGAATTCGATGACATGTTACAGCTGCCAATTTGTACTTGTGGATTATGGCCTGAATTCTCATAGGAGACAGTGGGAACATATATGGTGAAAATCTTATCAAAATTACTCACACCCAGTAATATATACGACTACATATATTGAAATACCTATTATGATCAAAATTATATGCTACTGCCAATTTATTCGCTTGATAAACTAATCTGCATAGCATTTATAAACAGTTTATTTTTAAATGAATATTGATTTACAAGAACACTGGCAGTGTTCGTTCTCCGTACATAATAGGCACACTAGATTAGTTCCGCTTGGATATGGCTTGGAAGTAAAAGAGAAGCCGGTCTGAACAAAATCTGTTACGTTCCGGACAAAAACTCATAAGGGATTACTGTCTAAGCCTCGAAATTTACTTTAGGCTGCGGAGAGGATTCATATTATTTTGTAATATCATAATATCGGTTTAGTATTACACATTTTTTCTGAGAAATAACTTTGTGATTGAATAAGTTGTTACTTTATTTATATACAAAATGACACCTGGTGTCGCCAGCGTTAATAAATTTGGTTTTAATATGTGAATTGAGTTTTGACGAAAACGTGTTTGTGAAATAAGTGAAAAAAAAATTCAATAAAAATAGTAACAATTTGTGTTTTATTATGGGTGCCGTAGAATTTTAATGTAAATTATACAAAGCATTAAATACGAAAATTTTTATTGTACCTATAGATGACTTCACATTTTTACAGGTGGGTTTTTAATTTAAGATTTACAGATTTCAAACCACGAGGCGTTTAAGAAACATAACTATCGAGAATTATAAAGCATTATGAAATTTCGAAATTTACTTAAAAAATAACCAGATTCCGATACTAACTTTCATGCTCCGTTTAACCAACTGTCATGTAATTTTCAGTGGTTTCGAAACGAAGTTTATGATATATCGAAATCGGGTGAATATTCAGACAACCGTCTGCAATCTTTAAAGCCATAGATTTGTTTTTTTTTCACGGTATCGATTTATTTTTTATGGTTCATACGTTTGAACTAATTTATAAATCATTTAAATAATTTTTATTTTTGAATTAGTCGCCTCAAAATTTATCGAAAACTCAGTTTTACTTTTAAGTGAAAATCAAGAATGAATAACATCCTATTAACAAATTTGGGTTAGTGAAGCGACATGTCACTTTACATTTTTTTTAAAGACGTAATAAACAAGAGTATTCTACATCTTTCGTGATTTTCTAATTGAATATTATTACAATCATCATGTTTCAAATGTACAATTTTTATTGAGGAGATATAGAACCACAAAAATTATTCTCCGAAATATCTAAAATATTGATTGCAAAATATTCGATATACTTTTCATTCAAAACTAACTTTATTTTCAGGTTTACGTATATTATCTTATTCATACTGGCTGGAACGTCGTCGTATCGTTACTTGCCAGAGACGGGACGCATTCCATATTCCTACTCTACCTCGGAACGTGATCTGCTCGCAAATATAACAGAAATACCGCATCACGTTTTAATAGTTTATAGTACTTGGTATTGTTCTGGATGTTTGACGGGCAGCAGGATTGTTATTACGGCGGCTAGCTGCTTCGCAAAACACAAAGGGGAGCCGATTACTGTGAAAGTAGGCGCTGAATCGATAACTGCTAATGGGTAAGGCATTTAAAGGGAAGGGATTAATTTCCGATGAGAATAAAGATGTCTCAAACTCGATTAGAGGCCAATATATATGGATATATTGAGGAAACTAATTACTGGAACCCTTTTTTTTTCAAATACTAAAATATTTACTATAAATATACTTATTAAGTCCTACGATTTTATTGTGTATTGAATTAATTAAATAGGTACATTCATTTAGTTTCTCATGGCAAGTTAACAAAGCTATTGCGATTGCTACAATGTTAATTTATGTGTATAAGCTAGGAGTATTTACTTTTTTGTTTAAAATATAATGGCTGCCAATATTATTTTATATTTAAATAATATACATTTATAAAAAATATACATTTTGCAATATATCTATAAAAAACATACGACTGAATATCTGTGTCCCCACACAATAACTGACATGAGATTAAATTGTGCGAGAGTACGGAAGGTGAGGGAGACGTTGATTTATACAGAATATGGTCACGATTCTATTTGCCCGGGTTTTTCCTTATCCTAGTAAGTACGATGAAACTTTCACGTATGTTATTAATTCCTTCGTGCCCGATCTTGATCCTGGTATGTTGAAGGGAAAAGTATGTAATAAAAAATAAAGGTTTTTCTTAATATATTGATACAAAATTATTTTCAGGCAAGTTATTACAGTGATTGAATTGAAAAAGCACGAGTATTTTCGACACTTAAACAAACTTGATAATGACATTGCACTGTTGGTTTTACAGGTGAGGTAGTCATTCACCTTGCTGTCATTCCAAGATAAAAATTTGAGCAACATATTGAGCAACTTTTTCAAGCAATCTGAAGTTTGTTTAACGCACTAATCTTGTAAACTGCTGGACTGATTTCAAAAATTCTTTAACCACTGGCGAAGCCGGGGCGAATCATTAGTGTAGAATAAGTGGACACTTATTAAGTCCTTAATCAACATAACGTATATATGTATAATTTTTCATATCAATCGCCTTTCCAGTAATATTATTTTGCGTCCAATTATTTTAACATCAATAGAAATGATACCGTTATAACAAAAATTGGAATATGTTTAAATATAACCGAAATTAGTGTAAGCATTATGTATCTACTATTTTAGCCATTTGTTTTAATTTTAGAGATGTTAAACCAAACCTCCTAAAGAATTTATGCTAAAAAGTCGATCTTATTTCTTCAGCTTTTAAAAGGTTATTAACTTTTTACCTAATTATGTATAGCACCTGAGATCTGACAAACTTTCATCATGCTTTGAAAAACATTTCGGTTGAATTTGAGTACTGTAATCGTTGACAAGAACATTATTTAGAAAATTTTATACATATAAAGTTCAAATATTAGCAGTATATGTAAATAAGTTTTTAATTTTAACACGGAATATCGTATAAAAGCTAGTTAAAATTTTACATCTGGTGTTTTTTTTTTCATTATTTATATAAATTTATTTACCATTTGTATAAGTATATATATTAGCGTCACAATTTTTGTGTCAGAACATGACTATCGAAAAAAGTTTTTTACATAGCATTATATATATATGATTCAATCACAATTATTGAAAGAAAGCACTGGGTATATATTGATATTTCATTAAATTTCAGTGTGTAAAGAAATAAATTATCCAATATTTACAGGAACATGTAGATTTTGAAGACGGTGGCGGCGTAGAAAAGGCCGTTCTCCTAGAAGCGAATGTCGCATTCCACGTTAACACTCCTCTGAATGTATACGGATGGGGAGGCCCAGTACGTTTTGAAATCTGTTTCAAGTATTTTGAATTTTTTGTTATAGCGCCATCTTCTGAGAAAAAGGAAGCTTACTACGTTGCGTAAGTTTTCAATATTCTAAGCCAATATCAATGAGTTCTTTGTACAGTAACTAGGTGGCGCACTTACAAAAAATATTCGCTATCGACTATGTGTATGTTCTGACTATATGACCATAAATAATTCATGTTTACAAGTCACAGTGCCTATTGACGCACTTAAGTACAGAAATTGTTAAATAACAAAGGAACTATTTTGTCTTTTGGCAATAGAAGTCTGTTATCTGAGTAACCGACGGGTATCGAATGAAACGTACTCCGTTTTCTACCACAAAACTATATTTAGCTTTCTGTAAAAATAATAACTTCAGAATATAATATTGAATTTATGTTATTTTACATGTATCTACCTAAATGTCGAACTATATACTTATATTTATATTGCACCTACAGGAGAAGGTAGTAAAGTACCAAAATATGCCACTCTGTTCCATAATGGCAGTTGTGGAGAAATTGGAATGTCAGGAACAGTACGGACATCTGATAACGCCCTCAAACTTTTGTGTGAGATATAATCCTGTAAGTAGGTCGGCACAAAATTAAGTCACTTATTACCTACTAGCTGTTCTCCCCCGTCTTCGCCCGCGTGGTAAAGGATTATTTCCAAGATAATGATATGTTTTATTTAACCGCATTAAATAGAAGCTTATGTAATCCTAGCCTCCTAACTACCTATCTCTAGAGTCAAAACACTAAATAGTTTTGTTTCGATGTGAAAGAAAGACAAGCAAACCAACACACACTTTAATACCTGCTTATTTAATTTAGTAAGTTAATTGACTAATGTTTAGCTGTTCATCTATACAGAGAATAAATAAAATTTGAGTGTCTATTTGTCATATAATAACAATAGTTTTTTCCTAAATATATTCAGGAATTAGGAAAGAAAGCATTATAATACTTACGTACTACTTGGTACATAGGCCGAATATCTATTTAACCTACAATTACTGTCAATTAGAATGACCGATTTTAATCTAAACACATTGCGCGCCAATACGAAGTCTCAGGTTCTCACTAAGATTTTTCGTGGGCCCCATTTTTTACGATTTAATAACATTCCAATGTTGTAGGTAGCCATATCATAAATATTTATTTTGTGACATATACTTATATTTTTAATGCAATTGTTTTAGCAACGTAGGTTAAGCGACAATGGTGGAGGTGCGATTTACAACAAAACTCTCGTCGGTATCCTCTCCGCCGGTGGAACAAGCAGCCAAGTACCACATTTCGCTGTTCTTACAAATATTTCATACTTTAATAAGTATGTACATAGTATAATTTAATAAGAAGATATGTACTTGTTTAATGTGGGAGACGAGCATGTTTAAGGCCAGCTCACACCGAGCTACGATCCACACCCCCTTATAAGATAAGCGGCGTTGATATTACTAACATATAGCTACTGCGTTTCGTACGAAGAGTGAGGGTTTCAGGGGCTCATTTTGCTCTCTTCCCTGTCGCCTTTTTTTTTGTCATAGCGGGCAGCTGAGCTGGTGGTTCGCCTGATGGTAAGCGATCACCACCGCCCATAAACATTCGCAAAGGTAGTACCTCTATGAATGCGCTGCCCGCTTTTATGGGGTAAGGGAAAAGGAAAGGATTAACGACTGGAAAGAAGGAATGGACTAGGACGGGTGAGGAAAAGGAAACGGGCCTCGCCGTACGACACACAATGCCACTATTTCACGCCGGTTTTCTGTGGGGGTGTGGTACTTCCCCAGTGCGAGCTGGCCCAATTCGTGCCGAAGTGTGCACGACTCCCACAATAAAAACCGTGAAAACACAAAAATTCCTTTTTTACCGTGATATATTCTTTATTTATACCTTACCCTCGAAAACTTACAATATATTAATTTGCATACGCGAAACTCAAAAAATAGACTTGAAATAAAAAAAAAATATTCAATTATGTATCTATTTCCTACTATATTTGAATAAATTTATAATATTATGTATCTATTTCCTACTATAACTTGCCACCTCATTTAAAAAAAACATATAACTGAACTAAATATTTGACGAGATGTAAGCATCTCAAGTCGTAAAAAAATGCATACTACATCTTCTTCAAAAATCAAAGAAGTATTATATTTTGTAGTAGGTACACGCGAGGTAAACCACGGGCGAACTAATACTCTATCGCCAATGTTATTAATACAAGGTTTATAAGCAGGACATATTTATCTTCTATGACGTCTTATCAGACACATTGAGTTCAAGAAGCCAGAGTGTAAATATTAACTGATCTTGTTTACAATTTATGTAATAACTATTCTATTTGAAGAGACAGGTCACATTTTTCAGCTGGTCATGTGATTTCGAAAAAACAAACTGACTTAATTTGTAATTATGTATTTCACGTAAACTGTACATGTTTTGTATGTATCTAATAATCTACCTACTGCAAGATTGGCGCAATGCGGGGTGTTGGTTTTTAGTTATACGTCTGAAAACCTACTTTGACATTTACTTATTACCTACGTATGTCTTCGGAAACAATAATCTTAAAGTCTTCATGCACTCTCCTTTAACACATTATAATATTACTTACTATAAATAATTTTTACATTCTCTTTTTTGTCTAAATAAATGCTAAACGAAGTAACATATGAGAGAGATATTAAAATAGATAAATAGCATCGGTTTATCTAACGTTTTCGTATTTATAACATGAAAGAAATTATAATTTCATTACCACAGATAACATAATATCATTATCATCATCATTACATTCCAAGTATTGTTTCAGGTGGATTAAACTAAACACAAAGAATTTTTTGAGCAAGTATTGTTCTATGCACAATTCCGATGATTATTATCATATAGACTCTGTTGAATTCCCAGAAGCTTGATACTTACCTCTTATTACACGGTGTGAAACTGCGCGATTAATAATTTGTTAGTACATAGTGAATACATGTTTTGTTTAAGTTTATGAAGTTAAAATTGTAAGCAACACCATGGGACATGGATTAACGCCTACATTATAAAAACTGGGATATTCAAGCACGACTGCTGTTTAAACAGTTTAAGGGATATA
>NC_052102.1:3226234-3248485 GCF_012273895.1 Zerene cesonia | reverse complement strand
ATAATTATTATGATCGAACCTTTTTAAAAATAAGAAATTATTTGGTGTCCGAAGAAGAAATACAATGTTACATAAAATTGTAACACTATTGTCAAAGTTAAATAAATATACTAAAGCTGAGTATAATACGATTTCATAAATCTTAACATGCAAAATGAATTCACCTCACAAACAATTGTGATTAAAATTACTTTCAAAAAAGCGCAATTAATTAAAATTTTGCAGGATTCGTGTTTTATTACGGAAATTTAATAAAAGCTGCATATTTATGTGAATTGCGTCGACGTGAATTATCAATACCCATGATGAACATGCGCACATATTGAACCGACTCAAAATACGTATGCTTTACCAATATTAAAATGTTTGAAAAATTAAAGGCTTCCGATGGATTCATTAATAGATTGCTTTTATGCAAAATCGTTGAAATAAAAATGGGATCGTGGCATGATTTATATGATGATGGATGATTATGGCATAGCGTACGTTCTAATTAAAATCACACAGCAAGCTTGTATTTATGCTAAACTGACTTCAATAAATTGTTTAATGGAAATGCTGTTTCACTACACAATTTATATTTTATGTTGGATATTCAAATAAAATATCTACATAATAAAACATCTATTTAGCATTTAATAAAGATCGATGTGTGTAGGTATATCGCGGATATTTGGAACTCGATACAGTGTGAAAGACACATCATAGTCACTTGTACTTTAAATGTTTCGTAATACCGTAATGTAATGTATATTAAAAAGTACATCTTTACATAATGCTTCAGCTTAAAGCAATATTGATTTATAATAAAATATAACGTTTTATGACATTTTCCAGTAGATTTATATGTGTTTTAAGATACGTAATGTGACACTAGTGCTAAAATATAAGAAAATACATTTATAGCCGCAAACCGTTTATGCGGTGTTCATAGGTACGTAATAAGTGCTTGTTACGCCGGCTAGCGCACGCCGAGCCGTCACTTGACACCGGACAGGGTATGCAAACAACATGCCCCTTAATTGCTGACATGCGTACACAATTACAATATGTATATATATATTATAACTTTGTAACAAGATGATTCTCATTTACAAAGGTTTCGTACGACTTTACCTAATCAAGCGATACGCGAATTTCTTGCGAGTTCAAGCGTTTACAAAGCCCAAGAATAGGTATCATCTACGTGATATGAAGTGCTTTTTGAATAAAATCTCTCTTATTATTCTGCATATGGTCGATACATTTATTTAAGGCCGACCTGACCAAATTCCCTTTAGCATTTATTGCCTATTCACTCTTCTAAGAAATACAGAACGAATAATAATAATATTGATTAAAATCTAATTTCGATCGTCTAAAACAATATCTGCCATAATGAATAATCCATCCTATCCAATCCCTTTAGACACAAACAAGAAATAGCCAAACAATGCATTTTAGGTACACGAGATAAGGTACACTAAATCATATAAATAACCATTGACATGTATTATTCCACTCAATAACTCATATGCATTGCATAAAAGGTGGTGCGCCGTGTAAGATTAAACAAACTTATATACTCAACTTACAGCGTGTTAAGGAAGATAAGGAGAAAATCTTGGACTCATCGCAAATTCTGTAATAAATTGTTAATAAATCAGAATAAATCAGTTATAAATCAGATAACACTGTAATAAAAATTAAACACACATATACGAAAATATGTTATTCAATTCTGGCGATCCTAATCGTGATAATAAAAACTCAAGAAATTATTGTATTGCGACCAATCCTTGTAAGTTAAGTGAACAAAGTTTTAATTAAATCTGTCCATTGAAATTATGTCGGTTACATACAAAAATACAGGTGAAGCTAATAAAAACATGTTAAAAAAGTATACGAAAACAGTTGAAAAAAATTTTTAGAAACCAACCTAGAGATCGCACGTGGACATTCATTGATGTGAACATAGTCATACATAGAGAATATTCGATATTGAGAGGCTAAAGAATATTATTTTGAAATATAGTTTTACGTTCAAGCTCTGGGCTGCGGGCAAAAGCCGCACAACTTTTTAGCCTCTCGTTAGCGACGACTAGCGTATAGTATCGTCAATGGAAGTTGCCTTTTTGTTCACGAAAGTTATACGTGCATTTGTACCAAGGCTACGTTAATTGGTTTATTCCGTGTTATTGGGTGTACACATGCAAACGCGATATCTAATACCAACGATTAATTATAAAATCTAAATTGAAACGATATGAAAGTTTTTTTCTAATATTTATCATGACTTCTAAAGTAAAATATTATATCACATTAAATATTATCTTTATTACAACCGAGATTTTTACATCATCACAGCTAAGATAAACGTCAGATACATTAAATTGTCGAAACATTATTTCATAAAAAGACTGTTCTTCAGTTTATAAATACGATATCTTATATTCTAATACATTAACAATTTTTGTAACCAAAATCGAATCTACCTTCAAATTGACACAAGAGGACCATACGGAAGGAACCAGCTTTAAAATAAAAAAAGAATCATCAAAATCAGTCGTCAAAAATTCTAAGGAAAAACACACCAAAAATATAGTAAAACTAAGAACCTTCCATTTTAAAGTCGGTTAAAAATACTCGAACATGCTTCGAATTGTATGATTATATCGAATTATAGAATATTATATTAATTTAGTATGAATATATAAAAAAACACTTCAATATACACGCAAGAGGATCATTAAACATAAAAAGGAATCACATGGCTACCTTCTTAATCTTATGCGAAAATCTTTTAAGCTTATTTTCGTACTTGGCCTTGATACCTCACTTGAAAAAACTCTGATTCAGATATTCAAATTAATTTTGAAAATAATTATTGATTAATTACTTGTATTGCTTGCCGCGTTCTAATGAATTTAGTGTATTTAACAGAAAAAAGGAGAAAGGGAATGGTCAGTTAAATAAATACAAAACATTATTTAATATAAAAAGTAAATAAAGACAAAAAAATATTTCAAGTAAAGGTAAAAAATTTATGGAAATGATAAAAAATGATATAATTAAATTAAAAGTGTTAAAATTCAATTTTATCATGTATTAAACAACTGGTATATGTGTATTATTCTATGTTAATTTCCTATAACATTTCATCGTCTTTTAAAGAGAAATATATCCAAAGACAACTAACCTAACCTTTGTAGAACACTATTGACTTGCCAAGCCTATATTCTCGAGGACAATATAACCTTGTAACCAAGGTCGTTCAAAACGATGAATCCTTTATTACAATGAAATCGCTCAAATTACTAATTAATCAAACCCAATATCTGAAAGCAACCGGAACGGTATAGCCAATTTGACCTCAACTGCCTCGAGCTTTCTGTAACTAGCAAAGAGCAACATTTCTGGGGATATTCAATTAACAAGAACTGACGTCTAACTATGGGAGACTGTTCCGAATTTCAAATTCATACTTCAATTAGTATTGGAAAATGGAAAAAAATAATATTATTATTTCTTTTCAAACATTATCCGTGTTATACACTGTGTTCCATTGTAAGATAATTTTTACAGGCTCTACGATATATTTCGAAGGCCACAATAGCCTTAGAATTAAAGTAAATAATCGGACAGGTAGTATGATACTTCTTATTTACTTCAAGATAATAAACTATATCACTTCGCAAGTATCAATGGAGGAGTTTTCAGAAAATTTTCAAGAAGTTTTATTATCAGATTATGAAACTGGATAAACGTTGTCCGATAAAATTAATTATTAGTATAAAAGCATTCTGTGACATTCTTGTCCATTCCGGATTGGTTCTGTGATAAATGATAATAATCAAAAGTTGATGCAGACAGATACTTTCGAGATTTCAGCCTGAAAAGTAAGAAAAGTCCATTCATGTACCATGTTTTTTATTTATTCATGTTTTCATGGTATTTGAACATTATTATCCCGAGCAAATCCATTGCAAATTCACTAAGTTTATCTAGAATCTATCTCGTACTGATGCATCGATTTACACATTATTCGCATCGCAGCTTTCTCACGTCGCATAGCACAAAGCCTATTCATGTGCCAGATAATGCAGTGACTCACTTCTAAAATTAGTCGGCTACGTTTTAAAACTTAAAATGAGTTCAACGACCTTACTACGAAATTCTTTTGTTAGGATGTATGAACTTCTTTGCAAGAAGAAGGCATACATATTTGAACATAATATAAGATGTTTATTTGGAATTAGTGACTTTTTTTTAGAAACGCATAATTATCAAAGAGATCACTATTTTATGAAAGTATCATATAAAAAAGAATAGAATTACAACTGAAAATAAAACTTAAAAAAATAAAACCTTTAGACTATAACCTTTTTGTATATAACTAATTGCAATATCATGCTATTAAGATTACAACATGTAATGAAAATATGTAATATGTTTTAGCTTAAAATATTAATGGAGTATATCAAATTTGAATATTCTAGCCAAGAACACCTGCGCAAATCTGGTGCGAAATGTTGACGTCTCCTGGGACTAAATTGCGGATGACTTCTCTGCATCACGATTTAATATAAATTTTCCTGATTTTGTATTTCGCTAACTTCGTAATACTCAGAGGAATTTCTGCGCAGACTTGGTCTTTAAATAGTTGTTCTTTTTCTTGAGCTTATTTGAAAATATCACTTTTTACTAAAGGTAATTTGATTTTGGGATTTTAACATTTTAAATATGTATATCGGTTTATATTTTATTTTGGGTCTAAAATATTTGAGGAATTTTATTATTCGACTGCATTTTGTATTGGGAAAATTCCAATTTATTTCATTAGATTTTTTAATATTACAAAATAAACCACCAAAAGTTCGAAGAGTAATTAATTAAAGATTCCATCAAATAGTGAGATTATCCCCATGAATTTAGCAATGCATAAAACAGTTGCCGCTCTCAAATTTGAAAGTTTATGGTCACAAAGCAATTAGCACTTATATGAGCGTGTGTGTGGGTAATAAATGTCGCCTGTCGTAGAAGTGTGGCGGGCAGTTAAACTGCCTCACAAATATTGACTTGGCGTCGTTTTGAAGTTTTGCCAGTCGAGAGTCCCGTTGGGAGTCGCGAGTTGTCTGGCGCAGTGCCAGTGTCCGTAGAACCTAGACACGTCCATGAAAGGTAAAGAGTTCTAAAATAAAATAAAAGGAAATGTTTGTAGTAAACGTTCGTTTCTGCAGAGAACCATATCAACAAAATGTCGAAGTTATGATATAAAGAATGTACGAAATAGAATTTAAATTGTATTTTTTTATTTATTGTCTGTACGAATTGCTTTGATAAAACTTTTATTAAATCAGTTATTATTTCCTTTCGAAGAATATATGGCAATCTATTCTTACAATAGAATTTTCCTTTACTTTAAATGTGAAGAAATAACCATGTGACGGGATGATAAATGACGTTTTTTGTAAAAACTGGTAACGCTCGTAGATAATGCCACTATATGATATTACAGCAGCACTTAATCTTCTTTTGTTATGGCCTGAAAGGGTTTATCGGGTTTTCTTTCATTCGTGCTTTCAATATCTTTATTTCGTTTTAGAAATCACTATAACAGTAATTTTGATTCAACGAATTATCATGGTGGGTGATATGGAAAAAAATCGTTTTCTATGAATATTTTTAATAATTTAATATAGGCATTAAAACAATTAATAACAAAGTTTTTAATTAACAGAAGCGGTATCAATCTATTAAATGCAAAAACTTAAAATTTGCCATACAAAACATACTTACAGTACATACAATCGACTAATACATTATTATGTTTTAATAAAAATTTCATGTTGAGCGCTTTTATGAGCGATTTCATATAAACTCGCCATTTAAAACTTTATTTACGCTGCATCTCTAGAAAAATTTCAGCTAAGAATATATAAAATTTGATATTAACATGATATCAAGTGTTTCGGTTTAATACTACCAGAACTTTGTAAATATATTCTGAATAAAATGCCCTCGCTATTTTATTAAATTTTGAGTTTTTTTCCTTTACTGTACAATAATATAGAAAAAAAAATTATAATATTATCTTCTAAGCAAACGAAGTATATTCAGAATTCATGTCATCAATCATTCAAGCCAGCTGTAGCATATATAATTTGGGTGATGTATTTATTGCTAAGCTCAACCTTCATTTATAATTAGCTGTAAAGAAATAAGTGTTGATATTTCTTGTCTGTGCAACACAGTAATCCAATATAATAAAATGTTAAACCAATATCAACAATTTTTATTTTTAACTAGCGGTCAGCCCCGGCTCCACCCGTGGTACATATATAACCTAAAGCCTTCCTCAATAAATGGGATATCTAAAACTGAAAGAATTTTTAAGTTTACGGAGTAACAATCGGACCAGTCGCTTAGCGCGTTCAAACACATTTTTGGTCATAATAAATGAACCTTAATAACATAAATTTATAGCTAGCTTGTAGACACGACATCACTCAGCGTTAATGCAAATTTCCTACTCGAAAGATCCTTGAACATCGTAGTTCCCGTTGTAATTTGGTGCTCGAATGCTGCTGTCAATCACTTCGATTGTATTCACATTGTTGGAAGTGAGGCCTTTATACTCAAAGACTATGCAATATCAAAGATGAATAGAAGCTTTCGTACAATTTCTTATTCAATAAAAAATGCAAAGTATACGGAAACGCATCATGTACACACCTCTTAGTTACATTTTACCATATCCAAATATTGTAAAATATGCTGCCAATCAACAATGATAAATGGTTTCTTTGAAATCTTCTATAAGCGAAGAATTGCCAAGATTCCATAAGATAGATGATGATCGATCGTTTCTAAGAAAAATGAGATAAGCTTCACAAGACAGCATTGGAAATTCAAATAATGAATAATGATATTTTAACAGACCATAACTTTAGAATAACCATGAATAATTTAAACAAACCTCTTAGTCGAGCGCGATATAGGGTGAATGCTTTTCGATTGATTTCATTCAGCGTAAGTATACATGGAAATTGCGAACGAAATTCCAACAATTTTTCCTTCGCCGATTTTGGCAGGGCGCTATAAATCTGCTGACAGAGATACCAACTTTATTGCGAAGCTAAGCGTTCCATTAAAATGATTATTTATTCACGAAAGGTTTATGAATTCATTCCAATTTTCGTTATAACTGTATTTCAAAAGATGCTATGGGATAACACTCGAGTACGAAATTCAAAAACCTGCTATGTATGGTTATATTTGTATTCAAAATAAATTGAAGTATTCATAATATTTTGTCACAATATTGGTTTTCTATTAGTTAAGTTGTAAATAAAGAGGCATTTAGAACGTAGCAAAAATTAAGTATTTACATTTTTATTTGTTTGTTGCGACTAATGGCCAGATTTTCATTGAGATAAATTAAGGATATTTTTTTTACATAAATAATTGGACTTGAAAAAATATTTTATTGATTCGGAAGAAGTCACAGGCATCATCTAGATTGACCTAATCCATAATTATAGATATGAAGTCAACAACATAAATGTAATATACAATATATTATATAATATTAATATAACATTTATGAAATTTTGTTGCAGTGGATACTACGGCACAATATGACGCTGTTCGAGCATATCTTAAAGAATTGGATATTTCCAGTGCAGTTTGGGTTGGACTCATTAGAAGCAACCCAGATGGGGATTTCACATGGACGTAAGAAAATAAAATTTTCCCACGTAAACTAAACCTTCAGACATTATAAAGAGTTATACGCATACTTTATGAAATGTTTCAACATTGCATTGCAGAGTATCAAGACTTATGAAATCTCTGTTTTTCTATTCCACAGTAAACCTGACCATCTTTGTGTTTTATCTTTAAGGAAATATGAATATTAATTATGAATAAAATACACAATTTCAAAACACTAAATACAAGCTTGAACTATTTTTAGAGACTATAGAGGTTTAAGCGGTGACGGGTATTGGAGCTCAGCCCCAGACTCAAGAACTGCGCCGCTTTGTGCGGCTGCTGATCCTGCAGCAGACTATCGATGGGATGCTCGAGCCTGTGGAGGACCTTCTGTAGCCTCTTTCATCTGCGAACTCCCCGGTAATTTATTTAAAATAAGCTCAAAAATCTAAACAAAAGGAGACTATATTACATAGAGGTATTTTAAATATTTCTTAGTTAGCAATTGATTAAAATGGCATTCATTTATAGTTCCTCAATGGGCACTTGGTAACGAAGGCTGTATGATAAAAGCATTACCAGCTCTTACGGTCTTATATCTCCCGGAAAGTGCTGCCGTTCAACTTACAACAGACTGTGGTTTAGCGGGTGTAAAACGCGTTCAGTGCACTGGCAATGTGGTTCGTATCATATTCTCGTTAAGTAACAGTGTATATGTAAATCTCTAAACTTAATATCACGCTTTTTTACAGAAACGAGAAGATCTGTTGAAAGATTTATCGTGTGCTGAAGAAGAACAAGTTTCATCTACTTTCAATATACATTTAACAAATTCGGATTGGCAAGTGACAACTGATGTTTCAATTGACCAAGATAATGATCTTATGACTGAGGAGGCTATTACAACGGGACATGACGATATAGAGCAAGCGAGTTATATAAAATCTACCCCTGTGCATAATTATGTTTTAGGCGAGCGTAATCAATTTATTACTAAACAATATGAACCCATTACTAGAAATGAAAAATTCGTAAATATGAACCCTCTAGATACTAACAATCTAAATAATAATATTCCCAACGTTTTGTTTAAAGACGATATTGCGAATAGCGAGTACGCTGATAAGTTAGAAGATGAAAGGCATATCCAACATAAGTTGTTACATGATGAACTCGCCCGACTTGGTAATTTGGAAACGATATTTAATCAACCAACGGACCATTTTGTCCCACCACTAGTAATGGCTAAAGCTAGATTAAGCAATGATATGACTGCAATGTCTTTTGAAGAAAAACTTGCACAAGAGCATGATGACAATAAAAATATAAAGCATTCCAATCAGATGATGACTTCGTTAAACGTAGAAAATGACAACACTTCAAATGAAACTCCGACTACATTTGCAAACAATGTTTTAATTAGTGTAACGCATTCAAAAAGTAACAATGAAAATAACGACAAAGATTACACAAAGAAATCAATGCCAAAAAAATATACTTCCAAGAATGCAAAATATGATGATTCTAAAAGGAAATCAGTTTCAATAATTAATGTTAAAAGGAATTCAAATAAGCCTACATTACCTTCAACACCATCTTACACTACTGTATCAACGCCGATCTCAACATCAAATAAAACAGAACAAGTAGAAAACTTGGAAAGTATTCAAAATACAACTCAAATACTCAGTGATGATAATGAAAGAGATGAATCATCTATAGAGCTGACTGTAATAATTAGAGAACCTAATGATTTTAGAAAGCAGATTGTAGAAGAGAATACTGTGTATAATGACACAATCAACATTCCTGCGACTAACACAATTATAAATTCTACAAAATACCAACATAATGCAACATCACCGAATGTTTTTATCTTACACGATGAAATTATCAATATAACTTTTAATATAGATCATAATAACCACTCCACAGACGTTCAGGTTATGGAAATTTCTACAAAGATACCGATCTTTAGAGACAATATTAATAAAGTCGAAGAATCAAAACAACCTTTGGAGCCACTTAATAATGGGCATTTAAATTTTTCAGTTGAATATGAATCTATCGCAACTGAAATAAATACGAATGCATCAGAACACGGTGATATTTCCATGACGCCATTGACTAATACCTCTGATACCTCATCAAATTCAGAAAATCTCTCGCATAATTTTACCACTATTAAATTGACATCAGACACCCATATAATTAATAATTCTGATAATGCTACTATCGCTGACATCAACGATAAAAATATGACAGTTCCAGCAACGATTTCTGATGTGTCGGATATTGATATTCAACATGGTGACGATAATTTTAGTGAAGAAGAAATTGACGATTTCCAATCACCTTTGCTCTCCGGCGCGGATGAACCAATCCATAAACCAATGAGAGCTCGGAGACCACAAAATCCTCAGAATCACAGTAAAAAATTCAATCCCTTTCGCATATTAGGTTAGCTTAGACACATTAGTATATAATCTGTATTTTGACTGCCAAGGAATTCTACCCTTAGATATTAAAGGACTGAGATGACGATTCACAATTTCAGCATAGTATTAGAATTAAGACACAGTTACATATTGTGATTGCACAGTGCACTTAGCAAAATTACATGATGATCCCTTAATCGTGATTAGTATTTCATTAGACTACATATTCATTACATTAAGACATTATTTATTAAGTGCACCCTTAAACTGACTGTCAATCTCACAAGCGAATCTTATCGTAAGTTCTCCAGTGTTACTAGTGTTCTACCCACATTGTACGATTAAAATTAAATCATTATACATTATACATGATTAAAAGGGTCTAACAAATTTATTTCTTATCTATTATGTACGATTCTGGTTAAATGTGTCAAAAACAGTTAGTACCTATATAAAATTTATAATAATAGTACGTATTATATAGTTTATATAATTGTACTTACTTAAAATATTAACCAAACAAAAAATTATATTTTCTTTAACTTCTACTTTACTATTGTTAATACGGGGCATGAAACTTGCGTTCACGAAGTAATTTAATTGTTCATTCCACTACATATATCGATTAGTGTTCACGTATTTTAAAATGTCAAATGGCAACATAGTCAATTCGTGTATTTTGGAAGTATAGCAAAGCTATGTTACATTATTATAGATCTAGTCACTTAAAAAGTAGCATTACTGTAAAATCATTGCCAAATTAAAGGAGACATTAACATATTCTGGAGACATGCTAATCATATCATTAAATAATAAGATTTGTGAATTTTAATTATGTTCAATAATTTAAAAATATCGTATTTAATACATTTTATTTACATTCATCACTTTATCGCATTCCTTTGAAATATTGTTCCGAGATTAATTACCCTCCTCGAACGATGTTCGTTTAAATTAATCTCATTTAAGATGAAAGTGGTTAGATATATCAACTCAAGATGCTGGGGAAAATGGCTGTTTTACAGAAAACGAGAATTTTATAATTTATCACAATGTAGTATGGATTTTTTAAATAAATATTGAATTAAAAAAATGCTGTTTTATTTTAAATGCCAAAATATTATTAATTGATGAGCCAGTACCATTACCAGTAACTAACAATCAATCTTTTATTTGTAGTTCAACTCGTATATAAACACACTTGTTTGTGTCTGTATTTTTTTTTTGTTTTCTATAACGTTAGTCAACTGACATTCAGTCCATATATATGTACCTTCCAACTGAAATTTTGTAGGTCATTTAATTCCGGGATAAGAGAGATCGTATCACATGTACCGATAAGCTAATATTCGTTTCGTAGTTAATGACTGAATCGATGCTAATACTGATTTGACGAATATTGTATTTTTTAGTACCTTCTATGGTATGCAGTAATATGTGTATTATAAGAAAAGAATGTGTGATTTACCAATACATACTGTGGTAAGAGTTACGAAAGGTGAAACCCAGTATCCCAACAGTGTATCGTTAATACTATACGTCTCAGCCAATAAAACATGTTGATACGTCATGTTGAGTTCATGAGAATGCACAAAAACACTAGGTGAGACAGATACAAGAGCGCTACACAAAACCCTTCAGGCGTTCGCATTTCACTCGAAGGTAAGAGTCATTTCACACTACAGTGGGAGCCAAAGGAGTGAGTGACTTATTATGAACAAGGGTACTTTGTCGTTCAAGTTTCTATATATATCACGTTTCCTCTATATCTGATGTATACCTTTGAACATCGCCAAAATAATTGTATTGTAAGATAAATAAATTAATCACAAAAAAATCAAACCTATTTATATGAGTAAGAAAAGGTAGCTTCTGCTATCCTTTATGTTGCTTATAAGAAAAGTATTGAAATCCGTTAAGTATCATATACGTATAAATTTAAATTGATATATTATAGAAAGAGAAAATTTCAGTCCGATATCCAATGTCTTACATTTGCTCCGTGTATTTAGTATGTACCGTGAAGAGACTTCAACTTACATTAAAGAAAAATATGAATCCAAAACAATCATACCCAACAAACAAAGATTTAGTTACGTAAATAGTTTAATATAAAGAAATACATTTGCGTAAGTTTTCTCTACACTTCACGTAATCAATGTTTGCGAAACGCTTCAGCTTCGACTCGTACAAGTTCCTCGAAAACCTCAACTTTTTGTTTGCTTTGAGGTAATTTTTAATTGAATTGGATATGTTATAAAAGTTATCGCTATTAAGTAACATTAGTTTTACTCACAGGTAGATTTGATTTATAGATAAAAAAATATTGGTTACAGTTTAGAATTTAAATGTGAATGTCACTCGTACAAGAGTCAATTTACACCCAGAGTACTTGTAATATCTTAACATAATTTAAATGCTTTGCATAGATTTAAGAACTACATAACATAAGCATGAGCTAATTATAAAAAGTATTCAGTTTCGTAGTATTGCTTATATATTAATAGCCCTTGTATGTTATGCTCGTCTTTCTTATTTCATTAAAATCAAATATGTAATGATGTAACAAGATCATAACACTTAAAGGAAAACAAAGAGCAATTTATACTGTTGTTTGCTATCGCATTGCCCATTTTCAATGAAACGACCGTTTTTGTTCGCATCACGGTACATAAATACAAAAGTTATGGATCCTCGTGTATCGTCGCATTATTGTTTACATATCTAGTGACATAAACAAATGTTTATACCTTTATATGTACGGAGGGATCAGGTCGTAAATCATTTGATCCTTTCCCCTATCGTTTTACAACTTTAGTACTTTTGATGTGTTTGTGTTTGATTGTCTACTATTTTTTTGTAGTCTGTTTGTGTTTAAATAAATTATATCTTTTTTATATGTATTATTATAAATTTTATGACAATATGGGTTCATATAAATATCAAACATGAGAATTGAATACGTCGAAAGTAGATACTTATCACACTGGACATTGACAACTAAAATTAGGACAGAGGTCACACGGGTGGTGTCTCATCCATTATTCAAAATGATTGGTGGATCTATAGCACTGCGTTTGACTCAATCATGTTGATGAAACTTTATCTCATGGCACAGCTGTTTCTTTGTTGTTCCAGCGTTTGTTAGAAAGTTGTTATTGGAAATCACTTCAAAAACTGTTTTATCGCATGAATGAAAATACAAGTAAAGAAACAGTAAATTAATAATGAAGTATACCTACGTAGTAGATACAAGTGATTGAAGCTACATTCGGATTAAATAATGGGAACACTTTCAGAAAATATTTGGAGAATATTACAATGTTCTTTTATCTAACTTTTATAGACATGACAAATATCACGCTTGTACAAAAAGTGTGAACATACATAGTTTAAGGTGGTTTTAGTGTCCTTGAAACAGTGGTGTAGCGCGGATTTTCGCCGCTTAGGCCCACTGGAAAAAGGCGCCCCTTATAAGGGTTTTGTCTTGTACTTATTATTCTGTGACTTTGTGCCTAAAGGGTAAATCAGGGCCCAATTACAAAGACTTCGATATCCATTTGTCTCGCCATCCTTCAGTCATCAGACTGAACCTCAAAATTTTATCGCGGTATTTCGAATATCGGCCAGGGACTAGTGCTACGACACTGTATTGGACCGCTGTTACTTTTCCTTTAACTGAAAACAATAGCAATATGTGAAATAAAAACAATACGCAAAAACGACATTTTAAAGACCCAAAAAACCGTATTTTTATTTAACTATTGTGTAAGTGTAAAATGTATTTACTTCCTTAATTTTAATGCCATAATATCTATGTATAGGTAATAGGTTACCATAATATTACATATACCTATAAGTCTCTAGTGATATGACGTGAACGAACTAGCGGTATTATGCAAATTGCTGAGATCACCTGGAGCCCGTCCCGGCGATTCTATTTCGTGTTAAACACAAATCACTTTCCGTCCTCGGCCTCTGTGGATTGCATAAACAGAGGTTCGCAAACCTTTACGTTTAAAACATAGCGAAACTTTCGAATCCTACTAATATTATAAATGCGAACGTTTGTGAGGATGAATGTATGTGTAACATACACAATGTTTGTTACTCTTCCATGCAAAAACTACTGAACCGATTACAATGAAATTTGGTACGTAGATTGCTCGATAACTGTAAAAACACATAGGCAACTTTTTATCCCGGTATTCTTACGGGATACGGACTTACCCGGATGAAACCGCGGGGCGCAGCTAGTATAGAATAATCCTATAAATTAAAAGTCACGAATGGAGAAATAGTAGCTTAGTATACAAGCATAAAAATTGCTTATATAAAAAAATTTGTGATTTCTAATTTGTTACAAAATACTGGCCTGATTTTTATAACAACTTAAAGCTGATATTTAAATATTTTCTTTATAAAAATCCAAAATTATAATTCAGAAATGTTTAACTACGAATGTAACGAAAACGAAACTCCAGTAGTTCTTGTATTTTTTTATTATTAATTATTATTATTAATTACTGAGATTTACGAGATCAAACAAACAAACTCCACAAACTCAACAAGGTTAAAATCCGTTAAAAAGTTTATAATTTCTAAATGTATAATGCTCGCGTAAAATCAAACACAATAAAATACTAAGGATATGACTCTAAGGAAGGATATGTTCCTAGCACTCCTTATCATTAATTTTTAAGCTCTCATGTTAACAAAAAAAAAATACTACTATTGAAGCATTATTACTATAACTTATGAATTTTACGCTTGTTTGAGAACCGCAGACTTAAGCAATGCGTTCGGATTATTGCTAAGCCCATGGCTCCAATGCACATCGATCTATGGCACATACCATCTACGCAAACTCCTTTTATAAAAGCAAAATGATATTATATTTACCTATCCTTGTTTCTGTAGTGTCTTTCATACTTAGCCAATAGTGCAGATCGTAGTGATAGGATCGTAGCTGGTTCGTAGTAATCTCAGGGGTGTTGACCTTCGTCCACATCTGTACCGCGAAAATACTATTTTTTTCACATAAAACCTGTCTGTGAACTTATGTAAATAGAGTTTCCTTAAAAGAATAAGGGCATGGTCATCACTCACATAGTATAAAACAAAGTCGCTTTCTCTGTCTATATCTTATATCTCTACGTAAGCTTAAATCTTTAATGCTTCCCAACGGATTTTGATGGGATTTTTTTAAATAGATAGAGTGATTCAAGAGGAAATTTTTTATGTATTATAACATCAAACCTACTCTGAATTCGGCGAAAACTAGAATTTTATAAAAAAAAAACAAAATTTTATGTTTTATTTACCAAATTAACAGACTTCCAAATAAACAGTATACATTATACAAAATGTTTAACAGCATGATTGCTCATCTTTTGTACCCTATTACATAAAACCAACGTACCTACATACAAGTAATTTTTAATGGTGTCCGAAATGAAAGACTACCTTCGTTACAATATCTTTATGCTATATGCTTTTTATTGGATGTTCCTTATTTGGATGTTGTTAAAAACTTTCCAGACTTGCTTATGTGTGAGTGTAGTTTTAAGATTATTTACAATTTTTTTAGGATAAAGAATTTCACAAAACTGCAATTTCCGAAATATTGTGCCTCGGTTCTAGAAACAATATAAATTTTATCGTTGTACCTACACAGAGATTGTATGTTTCCTCGATTTGCCACAATATTTCAAAACGTGCAATTCAAACGTGAAACACAAAACGAATAATCTAATATGACACTGCAGTTGCATACATCTGCATTTACCTTATGTTTATCTTTCGGATAAACATTGTTATCGTCCAATTGAACCCGAGAGCGCTTAACCACACACAGAGCTTGGATTCGACCAACAATTTATTGTTCTACGATAATCCGAGCGCTTCTGATTAACTCAGTATTCCTGTTATCTACGGACGTAGCTATTGTTGCTGCTCTTATAGCAAGAATGCTTTAAAACTAAAACGATGTAGAAGAGATAACAAAACGTTTTAAAACTAAATTTTCCTGGAAGTATTTTCTTACTCTTACAGAGAGAAATACATTTGTTGCAAAACCTACAGTGTACATAGAATATTGTACAAGCTTCTATATTTTTAAACAGATATGTATATACTTTGTAAGTATTTTAAGATCTTTCATTGAAGTAATTTAGAGTAAACATAGGAAAAAATTTTTTAGAAGAGTTTAAAAAAACAAAGGTTGATAACAATTTCTCAGTGAAAAAATCTTAATATCATATTATACAAGTCATACCTACTTATTCTATATTATAACATAATGTTACTCATTCTGAGTGTCATTTTAAGGTACATAATTACCACTGAAGATCATGGAAACCGCTACAGAATTACGTCGGTAATCAGAGGGTACAGTAATGTGTCGTTGCTTTTATGAAATAAAGGCGAAATTAGTACGGCTAATTAAAGTTATAGCGTAGTTTGCAGACCCTCGTCAAGTGCTGTCTGCCCGCCCGTAGCGTAAGCGCTATTTAAATTGTCGTTACTTCTTGGATGATTTTGTATGAATGGTAACAGTAAGATCAAAATATAACGAAGAGTGCTTATGTTTAAGTGATAAGAACGCAGTGGGAAGGGGTAGCAGCGATGGAACTGATCATTTAATATTATACTATTAATATAAGGCAAAAAACTGATTATGAATAAAAGTTAATGTATTCTGATAATTTTGTCATTGCTTTGTACAGACATTAGAAAGATAAGTTAAAATGTTTATACAACTATTATTATTTACTTATTTATTTATTATGATTGAATATTACTGTTTTTTGTATGTCATTCACAAAATTATACTTGATTATGCAATATTAAATTAAAATTTGATTGAGTTTACTTGTTTTATTCAAAACGGTATTTTCATTCGAATACCAAATTTGTAACAGCATTCTAGTTCGCAATCACAATGCAATTCGTCATTCACAAACCTAGTTTAACGTATGGAAACTGCACACGATTCACTAGCTTCATATTGAAATATCGAACTGGTTCGATAAATGTATATCAAATAAAATAGATATAGCCTAGCAAATACAGCTATCAAAAGGGTTGTTTGCCACGTCAATCGTACTAAAAGCAATTCCGATATATATCAAATTGGTTGTATAGCTATCAACATAATATTTTAGTCTGCGTTGCCACTATGTCAATGAACAGAAAATAATTATTCACTCTGATTCAATTATATCATTTACTATTCTATACTGGTCTATAAACAAGAGCTATGAATATAAGAAGCATAACAAAAATTGAAGACGTTATTTAAGAGTAAAAGGAATCGTTGAACAAGGGACATAACCGGGTTGAGATAGGAGTGGAGATATCTAATAGAGATATCATAGAGATAAGTATAGTGGCGGAGCTGCTCTGGCAACGGAAGGAAGCAGCGAGGGACGACGGGAAGGGGTTGGAGGAGACCTTTGTGCTACAAGGACAAGCGAACACCCTAATATAAATTTGAGTTAAAGAGATTTAGTAAAATAAAAGACATAAAGATTGGCAATAAAAAAAGATAATGGAAGATTTTCACCACTGGATGATATTTGAAATAATGCATACGTAATATCTATCTAAAACATAGGTTTAATTACAATTAAACCCATTAAAAGTTATCCCATGTTAAATATATGCATTATACCTAATATTTGGTTCATGTTTTAAAACTCCTCTCATGGAAACCAATTATAAGTTAAGAGATCGCTGAGAAGTTGAGCAATGTATTTTTTATCAAATTTATGAAGAAAAGTCTCGAAGTACTGATACTTCATTCTCGTTGACGGCTATTCATGATTATGAATTTTTGTATAAAATGTGTTAAGAATAATTTATATTGTTCATCGTTCTAAGAAAAAGGAAAGGTCCTGTTAGGGTAAGTAAAAGGATATGAGCCTTTATCGGTTGATTATTCATTGCATTTATCTTTTCTAAAGTATGAAAATTTTTGGTAACATGGAACTATAGTTACCTACACGTTATATGAAATACTAACACCAATTACTCAGTAATCAGTTTTCGATTATTGTTTTAATATATGCGGAATTTATTGCTTTAAAATATTGTGTTCATAAGGTAAACCTTTCATTTTGTGTCAGAGTCCAATAAGAAATAAAATAGCCATAGCCTTTAGTTTTTTCATATCTTTATATTATTGTCACCTTTACGTATTATAAAGACAGCTAATCAATTTAACTTAATCAGATTATAGGTAGGTAAATAATTATAATAGTTAATGTATGATATTTATATATTTATGTTAGGTACAATTCAAATCTACAGATAAAACAAGAATGTCCACTTCAATAGTTTTTAGGTATGGTATATTCCCTTTTCTATTTCGTCATAAAATTCCTATTCTATTTTAATTGAATAAAATTAAAAAAGGAAACCTGCTTCGATCATTGTTATGCATCATTGTACTACCATAATTATAATTTCTAATGAATAAATGATAAAACGTGTAAAATTTCTTCAGTCATTAATGATAGTTCTTTCAAATCTCAACTGTCATCTCATCTGTTTAAGCCATATATTCAGAAAAACGGCGGAACCTTGATTATTTTTGTTGCTATTTAAATTGTAACTGTCCAACAATTTGTTGTACCGTTATGGGAACTTAAGTGGTATAAACTTTGAGATGAACAGGAATGGTGGAAGACGAATCATATCTTATAACTTTCTAAGACTCGAAAATGAGTACGTTAATGTATCCAATATGTATAGGAAAGAATACGACAAAAAATTTTAACCATAATAATTTATCCAAGTGAACTGCATACTTTATGAATGGACAAATATGAAGCAATAATGCAGTCATTACAGAATGATTGCAAAAACAATGTGCTCAGCAATAAATGTTGAATCAATAATATGTTATGAAATGGAATTAAAATAACATTGTTTCGATTGTTTGGGAAGATATTGCATTTCAAATAAAGCCGAGAAATTACTTTCGTATTTATTAATTTATTCTGTATATATAACAAGTTGTAGTGCGTTCATCTAAACACAAGAATCTAATTTTTATTTTACTGGCCAAGGGTATGCAAGTTATGTGTACATTTTCACTTTGCTAGCTATAAAAATTATCTAGAAACAAAGCCTAGAAAATGGATTATGACACACTGACGTAAAGATAAAAAATTAAATCAAACGAAGAACAAAAAATCATAATCATAATCAAATTATTATTTTTTTACATTTTTACAAAATTTATATCCTACTAATGTAAAATAAAGCGAAAGTTTGTAAGGATGTGTGTGTGTTTGTTGCTCTTTCACGTAAAAACTACTGAACCGATTGCAATGAAATTTGGTACGTAGATAGCAGGACAACTGGAATAACATATAGGCAACTCTTTATTCCGATATTCCTATGGGATACGGACTTACGCGGGTGAAACCGCGGGGCGCAGCTAGTATTATATAATAAGGAAATGAAAACTTTAATATCATTTTAAATTTAATTTTTCATGTGTATTTTACACGTTGATAAAACAAATATCTTCTTACATGAATAGATACAGTCCGCATTTTATGTCGCCACAATTTAAAAAAGTATACTAGAGAGTACCATAAAAAAAGTCATTACGGGACTTAAGATGGCGATATAGATGTTGAGTAAACGAGACCTCATTTGTATCTGTTGGAAACACAAAAACTGCAAACCTTCGTCTTGATAAATGACTTTTATTTACACAGATAAAGAATATCTCAGAATAATCTGGTGTTTTCTTGATGTAGACCATAGTCGGTGCTTTAAAATCATTTATATTTAATGCACAGAGATAATTTTTTCAACCAATAATTTAAAATTTTGCACAACAATTCCAATTTTTAGAAGAAAATTGTCAAAAATGGTTACTCATAATAGACCGCAAAATAATTTTGTGGAAAAAGCAATAAATTGAACTGTCGCAAAAATGACAAAATCGATCACGAGCGCTCTTGTCCAAAAATGTGTTACAGGAAATTAATGAAAATGGTTTGGTTGAAAAATCATGCTTCCGTAATGAAGATCTTGGATTGCTTCATTTAAATATATGAATATAAATAGCAGCAGTCTTGTGGTCTTTTAACCAAAAAAGATTTTTGATATGATATATAAAAGATTACTGTATTGTGTGTTCGCCATCCGTACTATTACACACTTTCTTTAATTTTAGCTCAGAATTTTGAACTAAGTGACCATTAACTTTTTAAATCTCCTCCATTGGTATATTGCTATTTAATGAACTTATACATAGAAAATAAGGAACTATACTTTTAGTTGTTAATATTATATATGTTAACAACTATTTATATTTATATTTAACATATCGGCGTGAAAGAGTAACAAACATACACACATACAAATACATCCATCCTCACAAACTTTCGCATATATAATATTAGTGGGAACGATAAATTATTGTGAGTTCAGACGTTCTATTAAAATTTGATGGAAGGATCGGGCAATATATAATAAACCATTATTGACATGAAAAAGGATTTCTCTGTAAATCATATTTCAAATGCCGTTCGACACGAACTTGACAAAAAAAGATCAAAGACGTTCCTATTTTTAGTTGATGCGCATAGCACTTACATATTAATAGAAACAATGGAAAATATACGTCCATAACCAAACCTCTCGTCCCATTGCTCCGCCGCCACTTTGACTTAGCAATTAGTACAAGGTCCGACCCTGATTGAATTACTTGCTATTTAATTTGGCTTTGTGCGCGAGACGTACTTGTGTATCGTGTTTCAATTTAAAATGGTAATTATGTTTTTGCCTTTGTTCTGTGGAGTCCTGGTGGAGCGTTGTTTTAATTTGTGAGATTAGTAATTATTTCTAAGTGTAGTATGTAGCTGAGCTTTATTTTTATGAATTTATTTTTTGTTAGACTAGACTCGTTTATTATAATAATTTCTCTTTATACTAACTCGCCAGGTCTCGTCCGTGGTACTTATTACACCAATGGCCCATGTCACTCAATGAAGATATAGCTTTTCTATGGTGAAAGAATCTTTGAAATCGATCCAATAGCTTTTGTGTGAAAACATTACAAACACACATAAAAAACATAATTGTTTCTTTTTAGTTATTTATTTATTTATAAAGTAACAAGTAATTTACAGGTTTTACTTTGGGGCATTACATGTTTAATTTACATTAAAAAATATAAAAAATAGTATAAAAATTTCATTTAACACTTAAATATTTTAAAACATTTGATTTATATGTATTCAAGGACGTATTAAATAAATCTGTCTCCGGTAGTAATGCGAGCTAATCGTTTACTAATTTTACTGACCGCACCAACGGGGCATTATTGCCGCACACAGTTCTTACGCCTTGCTGAACAGCAAGGAAATCACGACGTCGCCGTAGCCCTATCCCAGGTGGAGCCGCTGCACTATAAATACACTTCGGGGGAATTTTAAAGGAAATTCGTTACATTACTTTAGATATGTTTAAAATAAAACCCCCGCTGGTCTGCCCGTATAGTTAAAGGAAATTAACGTGGGCATTAAAATTTTCACCGTGGTAAAATAAAATATAATATAGTAGGCAATAATATACCTGATGCCATTATCTAGCCTCCTAACTATCTCCAGATACACAAAATCACTACATTGCGACGGGAAAGAAAAATAATGAACAAACACGCTGATATTAGGAAGATAATATATTTATTTATCCACACGAAGAGCTAAATCTTATACATCAGATATGAAAATACTGAAATAACATTCTACAAATACAGCGTTTGGCACTTCAAACTTAAAGCTAGATTTGCATTCGTTTCATGTTCCTTTGTAATGCAAATATTTTCCTAAAACTTAGATTGGCAGAGGCTATCTCTGTGTTATATTTTATATAATTACATGATGAGTTAACAAACAAAAACCAGGAAAACCAACCTTCGAATGGCACCTTATACTCCATAATAATTTCTCTAGTATAGCTTTCATGACACCAACACACAGAAGAAGCCGAAATATCTATAGAGTCACAACTTTTTTTCCTCGGGGGTAGGTGTGAATAGAAACACGTGTTTGTAAGAGCTCCCAATTTATTTAAATTTAATTTTTAAATT
>NC_052102.1:3218775-3225234 GCF_012273895.1 Zerene cesonia | reverse complement strand
TACTCCATAATAATTTCTCTAGTATAGCTTTCATGACACCAACACACAGAAGAAGCCGAAATATCTATAGAGTCACAGGTAATATTTAGCAGTAGCAACGTTGTCATTGCGATCAATTTAGCAGAGCACTTAGAGCGCGCCACTTCGTCACACCACGTTACCTCTCATCCACCCTGAGGCCAAATTATCATCTATACGGTATACATATACGATGTACTAAAACTCACTTAGAGCTCAGCTGCCTTGCCAGCGAAAGTGAACATCACTTAGACTCGCTTAGGTAAAAGCCTGCGGAAAATTTGAGGTGAACTTGTAATAAAATGTAACGGCAGGTACGATTTATGGCGCTGTGGGATGTGGGGCAGGATGATTGAAATCGAATCGCTCCTTGTCTTGTAGATGCTTTTATAAAAATACAGAAGGACCCAAAACATAATAGGCATAATATTTATATAAACATAATATTTTTAAAATTTATTTATATTTAAAAACAGATGTACAAATTATGTTTAGTTAATTAACATTACAATTCTTTAATAAATCCTAAATATGTTTGAAATGTTTATACACTAAGGTTTATTGCATACTTTCTCATAGATTTTCTATAGAGTATGTATAAAATTAGTTTTTGAAGTAATTATTATTTTATTTCTCTAATTTTTATCTATAATATCGCAAATACTAAATATTACAAGTAAAACTTAGTAAACACGCGAAAGAAATGCTTACACTCGTATTACTGGTTTCAGAAGTAACATTAACATATTACAACATACAAGCCATGCATTTTTTAGTCAATGTTATAGGAGGTAGGTCGCTGTCGAATCACTTTCTGTATTATTTATAGTACTATCTTTTCTTAATCAGTTTTAGGTTTTAATAAATGAATCAATAACAAAAAGGAGAAAACAAGCTTCTGTTTGAAACAAATATAACAAGAATAAATATAACAAGTGCTTCTTAAGTAAAGCAGTGAAACAAATAAAGTAGTTCACGTAAGCATAAGCCAACACACTTCATAAGTATAACTCATACTTGACTAATCCATAATCGTCTAAGGAGCAGGATGTTTGTTCGCCGCCGCCCTGTTTGTGCCGCCCTCACAAATATTGACATAAATGTCGACTTATGACGGGCAATTAACTGTAAGGTGATTTCTACATAAATCAATTAATAATTAATCATGTTAGTGATTGATTTCGTTCTAGTTTATGAATCGATTATACAATAACTCGCATTTAAATGACGACACTTTAACAAGGGGTTTAATTTTTAAATCCTATGAACATATTATTACACATATTCGAGAAATCGACATAGAATACTTGCAGGATATAGAAAAAAGAGTAAAATTGAAGTCATACCTACTCCTTAGATATTTTCCAAATCCCTAATGTAGAAAAACTTTATCATTTTATTGTAAAGTTAACTTTGAAGTAGGCTTTTTTTCAGATTACCAATTTTCCTAATTCCCAACTTATCGATACGGATCACGTAATTTGGGAATAATCCGTAGATCAAAGTTGTTCACTATTTATATGCTACCCTGAAAGTGGCCATAACAGTGAGCAAATAAAATAAATACATGTACGCTCGCAAGTTGCGAGGAAGATCAGATAGAGCACATAGACATTATATTGCCAGTAATTCCCTACGAGTTTAATCAAACACTAATGAGAATGCAGTTAACCAACATTCCCAGTTAAAATGTTTGCGCAGTTTCTCTGTGGCCTTTAAATTTACGTGCAACTACCATTATGTGAGATGGTAAACTCGTTTCCGGGATAGCTTTTAAAAGGCTTTTAATTACGGGTTTGAAATTAAATTTTACGCTCTACTGAGTAACGGTCTAGAGATTTTTACCGCAATCATGTTGTAAACATTTTAGTGGCCACATTTAAATTATGATACACACACTGTGTGAAATAAGGACGTAGGTGACTATAAACTTTGTCAGTTCCGAAAAATGTCTGCCTGTCAATATTCGCTTTAATGAGAATCATTTATACAATTCAATTGTTTTATTTAACTGCATATAAAATTATTTTCCTTGGTGTGGGGAAAACGAGTTATGCGACAACAAAGTGAATAAGATCTCATCTTGACTTTTTTGACATTTAAGTTATCATTAACCAAAGCATTTATTACTAAGTATACTTACTTTTTGTGTATATTAAGTCTTAACTAAGTATAAACTTATGTCATCTCAAGGTGAGTAACCTCAATTACTATTCATATATTTATTTATTAATCAAAATTCAGTAAACTAAATGCTTAGATGTTCAGCATAATAAACAGTCCCTTGTTTACATGTGCAGTCGAACGTGTAGTGATCGAAGGCGTTTGCCGGCGACGTGTCAATTTATCCCTGTCAGTTTTAGGGTCGAATGGATGTCCACGTGCCATCATATTCATATAAAGTTATTGCTTATAGACCCGACCTTAGTCTATAAATAAAGATAATATCTTATAAAAAATACAGCCAGTATTCATATATCACGGTAATATATATGAATACCTGAGAAATTTTGAGCAGTTTTGAAAGAAGAGAAAAACGAGAAATTTTGAAAGAATAGAAAAAAGTTCATCACGAGGCTCGTTTATAAAGCATTTCAATGATATAAAACAAAAAATTAAAGAATAGAAAAAATGTGATAACGAAGGTGGAATTCGAACCCGCATCTTTTTACCAAACCGTAGGTAGCAACGCCTAGCCTCTCGGCCACCCGTGATCCCGCCACAGTAATCGAATTTATTCCACTCTTTCGGTTTATGTGCCATATGAATACCTATTTTATGGTAGTAAAATAGTATAATATTTAATCTTTTCATTTTAACAATTTGATCTATGTTTCTAATGATTGGTAGTCAACACAAAATTTTATGTAAATTTCAGCTAAAATACAGCGCTATCCGGATATTATTCTAGTTTTTTCCCAAATGATCTTGCATTACTCACAAAAAGCGTTCACGGGCTACAAATTATTAGCCATAAATCTACTAAACTTCTACAAAGATCCCTAAACGTTAAAAATGGCGACAAATTCTTCACTTCTTCCCACAATTTTTCAGGGAATCTCTGTAGCTCTATTTGTAACAAATGGCTGGTCATATAATTTTATTACTTGGTACGGTCACGAGAAATGGTTGGAGAAAACATTAGCAATAATTTCATTATATTACCTCTATCATAATATACCTATATCATAATATAATATTGCAGTACATCAAAAAGGTAATATATAAATATTTACGTATTATATGCTATTCTTTTGAAGATAATTAAATTTTACATTTAACGTATGAGTAGAGGTCCCCGGTGTCAGATAAAACAATGGAAACCCGCAAAAGCGGCCACAAAAGACATGTTACAAGTTTATGAAAAATAATTTATGCCTTGAAATAACCCGGAGTTATTAAACAGAGATAATATCTATTCTTCCTTTGTTCCGTTATTACATTTTTGGATTAAAACACTTAACATTTACCACATATAGAAAGAAATTTACAAAAACATAACCCTAAGTATAAAAATACAAAAAACGTTAAAAAAACTCGACGTGGGCTCGTCCGGGATTTGAACCCGGGACCTCTCGCACCCAAAGCGAGAATCATACCCCTAGACCAACGAGCCACTTACTGTATAAAACTAAATATAGGTTTGTTTTAAAAATTATCGTAACCAAACATGTTTCATAAGTACCGTTAAGTTTAATGACCTCGTTGTTATAGCTAACGTTTGCTTCACTTAAGTTTAATATAAAAATGGACTATATCAAAACATTTTTATAATCATGATTAAGAAAGATGTGGATTTCTACGTTTTTTATGATTGTATTAATTATGTAGGTATAACATGTAAGTATACACATACTACTAGTGTGTGTATGGTTGTTATTTAGCAACACAAACTAAGTACTTAAACATCTGTGTAAATTCGTTCATCAGTAGGTTATTTCTTTGTATTAATTTCGTATTAAATCACTCCACTCTATGTACATATATCTATATATATAAAACTAGCTGTGCCCCGCGGTTTCACCCGCGTAAGTCCGTATCCCGTAGGAATATCGGGATAAAAAATAGATGTTGGCCGATTCTCAGATCTACCCAATATGCTTACCAAATTTCAGAGGAATCGGTCAAGCCGTTTCGGAGGAGTATGGCAACGAAAACTGTGACACGAGAATTTTATATATTAGATTTACAAAAATACGGTTAGAAACACGTTTGGTATTCATAATAATAATTTGCTTTCAGGAATGTTTTTCATTTGGTCCCTGAGTGGAATATAAAATTGGCGAAATACGCCGCTTCACAACCGCTCAAGCGGTTATGTATTCTCTAAATATTTTGTGTCCATTCACAAAAATGTATTTTTACCCTTGATTGATACATTTGTAGTGTGGAGCATACACGGCATGTTGAGGTACAGAAGGTGGTCTTATCGCTATTGAGCGATTACTACAAGACAAAGCAAAAGGTGTGAAGTAAGAGAGTAGGCGTCGTACAAAACGGAATGTTCATATACATTTCATTAAAAATTGAATTGACTTTTATGAATTGCTTATATTATATAATATGTTACTCTCAAAGACCAAAAACGCATTGAGCGAATAAATAACTCGGAACGTGGTTACTGGCAATGAACATATGTCACGATATGTTTAGGGGTTTACCGTATAGCTCTGTCTCTTTTTCCCCCACGCTGGAATTAGTACTGCTTTAAGACATCGCAAGAATACACAAGTTTACCTGGAAACAAATTTGCAAACATACAACACTTGAAAAATAAATTTCTGGCATTTTGAAAACATATACCTCATATGTATGTGTAAACGGTAAATGATATCTACTGAAAAATTAAATGAGTGAAACATGTAAGATTGCCGTATCGTACGGTTTGTGAATATAGGTCTAATGCATAACATTGAAAATGCTCGTAAAGTCTCAAGATAGCGAAGTTAGAGCTCGATGCACCGCAATAAATGTAGCTTCATGTATTTATACGGCTCACTTCAGAAGGCATTAAAACCTGAACTTACCTTGCCTGTTTATTTTTTATGTCGTCATTGATTCTCTATAAACACGTATGTTGACTGGAAGTAAATTTGTTTTTGTATACATATATTTACATGTACGTATAAGCCTATCACATCATTAGTACAAAAATCTTGTGTTAATGTACATTAGTATGATATTCCTCTATATCAATGAAATGCCCATTTAAATCCCAAATATCAAATTTTCTTAAATTCAGAATTTTTTTGTTATCGATGCTGAAACCACCCGGCAAGTGTTTTGCCTTCCTCTACAAGAAAAAAACACGTTTTATAAATCTGAACAACTAAGAGCGAAGAAATAGAATTATGATTAATAGAAGAATTTCACTTCATAATGTGCGGAAGACATAATCAAGCGCATTACACTCGGCAGTCATTATTCACGCCATTTGTCCCGAAGACATCTTCAGCTAATGGCCGTACAATTCTTTTGTAATCGTTCTTTTTTTATTTGTGTGCAATATTAAAGTTTGCTATTGAATTAGATAGATTATTTCTAATTATATTACACAAATTACAGTTCACATGTTTTTATGATACCTAAAATTTGACTGGTTTATTTTTTTTTTGTTGAATGTAGTTGGTGGTTGGCCTAATGGTAACCGACCACCACGACACATGAATATGTACACAGGCCTAAGGCATCTGTCAATTAATTGCCAACATTGCAAAATAAGGTGAAGAGTGGATTAATGGGGTGAATAAATAAAAGGACTGGAAACTGGGAATAAGATACGGGCTTCAAGCTTCCGATCTCATTGTACAAAACAGAGTAGCATTTACATACTACTATTTCACGGCGATCTTCTATGGCCGTGTTGTAGTCTTTCCCGGTGCCAGGCCTGCTAGCTTAAATCGTGCCAAAACATGTTCTGCTATTTTAAATGACAAAATATACCGAAAAATAAAAATACTGTGTACCTATATTATAGTACCTATGGACCTGAACGTTTATTCAACTTATAGACTGATTATCTCTTAACAAACAACGAATAATAACCGAGTTTTATCTGAAAGAACCGTCTGTGCGTTTGCATAATCCGTGCTTTTTTATTTCCACGCCTACCCTCGCTTTGATAATTGTGTTTTCCTTTGCATAATGTGCGCTATTTGTATTTGTTGGATAACGAACCACCAGTATTATGTTAATCGGAAAATATTTGTTTCTTTTATTCAAGAGCTGTTTAAAAATATCATCATAGTCTTTGTTCTTCACGCTATACATTTTCTAATTTGTCTTCTTTTCATCGTTCGATCTTTAAGAGTTAAACAGGACAGCAATATGGTTTGTGCACAAAGTTTCTTTTCTGGCATACGTACTTAGTTTTTTCTAGAAATATAACCATAATAATCCAATAAGTAAAAAGTATGAGGATTTTCTTTTTAAATATATATG
>NC_052102.1:3203330-3217775 GCF_012273895.1 Zerene cesonia | reverse complement strand
AAAAGGGACAATTTATAAAATTGGTCGCGGAAACCAAAGAGTCCAAGCAATGTGCTGTTAATGTTAATTAACGCAGTACTTAATGAGTATAATGCGACGGAAACCTGAAAAATATCCATTCAATCGTTGGTTTATTCCGGTCAAGTAGCTTCTCTACAACAAAATAACAACAGCTCTAGACGGTAGCATGAATGAAACAAAATTTTCAAATAGGAGAGAGGTTTCGTAGTAGCGCCCTCGAGTGCTGCAAATGAAATAAAGCCACTCAACGCTGTATCATCTATCAATATGGTATCTGGAATAAAAGTGCCTCAGTTTTATTTGTCAACGATACAATGGTACTCAGTATGGAAGAGATATATTTATTTAAGCTATATAATAATATTCAATAATATTTCTGGGATTCGATTAAATAAATATGTACCTGTTTGAAACAAACAATGCACATAAATAAATAAAAATAGAATGTTTTCAACTTAAATATCTTTTATGAACAAAATCATTTTATCTCTAAATCTCTATCTGCAAATATTTAACTTTGCAGTTTAAAATATAAGATGGGTATGAATACGAACCGTGTTATCATACACTTGTTTTTATTTATTTATTAACTTCCAACACCTATAAACTTAATACTCATAAATAGGATACATTAGATTTTTACAAATACTAGTAAATATGACAGATAATTATAGGATAAATTGGCGCCAAGTTACAACAAATACCTAAGTCAACACAATTCATTTGAAAACATTCATTCAACAGATACAGACAGATAAACGTATAGGCGGACGCACAGCGAAATCTTAGTAAGAAAGTCCCGTTCTATCCTTTGGGTACGCTCTAAAAAACACTGCACAAAGCAATAAAAATCTTATTTAGTAATTGCTTAAGAATTTTGAGAAGCGTGCAATTTATTTCTTCTCTGAACCAAATAAGTGATAATAAAAACAAACAGGCACATAGAATTTACCACCATTTACGTAAAATAAATCGCATTATTAAAAGTGTCGGCAATGATTCGTAGAAAGCTATCATATCTGCGGGAAAATCTCATTTCCCTCTGCAGAAAAATGGACGGCGTCTCGCGTGTTACGATGAATTTGGGACAAGGAGGTACTGCAAACTTAAAACATTTTATTTTGGAGTCATACTAATAAAGCGCAGTATATTTTTCGCATTTAAACTTTTCGCGGAGATATTTTATGATGCTTAATTTAATAATATAAAGACTTAAACGTCGAGTTTTGATCAATAGGTATATGTTTCTTAATGAACCCTAGCCAGTTTAACATTCATAAAAATCGTAGGTGCTGTTTCTGAGATTCAGTTTATATTATATACAATAATTGCTTTTCCTCTTAGCTAAAATAATCTCATTAAGAAGAAATGTCTCTTTAAAATGTTTAACTATGAAAATCTAGACACAGCTAGTTAATAATTCGGCGTGATACTGAATCTGCGGTAACAGGATTAAATATGCTCACGTCAAAATTTTGTAACCAACTTTTTAAAGGTTGTTTACATACCCTGTATTTTATAGGAATAAAGATTATTTAATTCATCAATCATTGTAAAAATTTTATGACTGTTATGTATAAAAAAATCAACAATCTTTAATATTGCACTTAAAATAGTGTTATCATAAATAACAATGACGATGTCGTGAGAAACTTCAGTAATAAAAAAAAATCATATACCCCATATCTGTATGATTAACATTTGATTCAAAATCTAAAAAAGTTTCAGTGTTACAATTCTCAAAGGTAACAATTTAATTGATAGGGACGGATTAGTCACTACATTTTCGTGCACTGAAGATTTTAAACATTTAGCCAAGTTGACATGATGGAGCACATAATATGTAAACGCAGCCTAAGCAAAGTATCTCTGTCATAACTCCCATTCATTGTACTAATTATGTAAGAAGCGCGGTGTCCCAGCTTATGTAAATTATGCTTAGGTCGCTTATCTCGTTTAACCTCCCCGGCCTCTGTAATTATGACTGTAGGACTGATAATTGTGCCGGGATTTGGCCGTACCTTTTAGAGTTTTTTGTACTTACTTTCATAAAATCTTTTAATGGTCCTTACCTAACAATTCCCACAGTGCTAATGGTAAAGCTTTTGTTGGGAGCGACTTTTTCTAATGGATTTTTGGAAGTACTTGATGCTTGTTAAATCTCTTTGTATGTTGCTGCTCGCTAACATTCTTAATACTTTTAATACATGAAATAAAATGGGATGTTGTCTAATTTGTATGTACATAAAAATAATAATAATAAGGTATAAATGCTCGGATATTCCGCTAGTCCCTCACATAATCGCCCTAGGCTGCGACCGTCTGGTTTCTCCCCCGGTGTTTACATACCACCGTAAGGCGAGGCAATATACAGCATACAAAAAAAAACATAAGCAACCAGAAATAACATAACTTGACCGACAAGGGTATTTAAAATCATTTCACAGGTATATTGAATAAGAAACATTATGTTTTTCTAGATATTGGACGTTCAAATATATTTGTTGATTGTATGTTTTTCTGTAAAGAAGATACATAAATCTAGCTATATAAATCAGATGCTTCAGTTCGGTATAAAAATACACTATTTAGTTAATATAAATTTCAGTTTTTTTTTATGAAAGTGTACTTTAAACTGTCTTACATTTTTATACGAATTCAAATGAAAACCGTGCATCTTAAAATGTAACGTGAAGGGCTCTACATCACGCTCGCAATTTTTCTCATGACAAACACTTTTGAAAAACATCTACCGTTGCTCAAGTTGCTGAGTCAAGGTTTATATTATGTTCATAATTTGTTGTCCTTATATCATACGAAGATAGAATGTAAACTGCTTCCACTAAATAATCGAAGACTGTCCTTACTTTGTATCGTATCTCATTAAGTTTAGAAAACGAATAATACACCCAATTGATTCCTTTTGAGTTGAGAGTTCCATTGCCACTTATCTTTATCGTATCTCGTAAAGATTTTGTATTTTAGACGTTTTCATTAGTCCTTATAACAAATTAATTCAGAATCTTGTACAATAAAGTTATCACTTTCAGAAGGTTTCAGACAAATGTCACATAATTTTATAACCTAATGTGTCTATATGTGCAAAATATCCAATAAAATGATCGTAAAAATGACCATTATTGGAGTTTGTTCATATTAATAAATATCAGAATCAAGAAAATTTGGTTTATTGTAGGTATGTCAACCACTACATGTTAAGAAAAGTTACATTCTCTTTACAAAAGACGTGGGTATTAGCTAGTTTACGAAACATGTCTAAAATGGTGTTTGCATGGGCGTATACGTTGATCATATACCAACAACTTAAAATCCCTGGCGAGTACTTTGCCTGCGGCGTAATGGACAAGCGTAGTCCCTGACGTGGCGCAATGTAGAACATGTGACCCATTTGCTTTTCCCTCAGCGACGTAGATACAGGACACGATGCGTTTTAATATTCTAAAATTCTGAACATTATTTGTCATGACTGCATAAGGCGGAGATATAAATTGCAAGTTGAGAACATTATCAAATTTTTGAACAAAATCAAGAGCGATATCACATTCAAATTATAATGATTTATTTTCAATCTAAAATCAATTTTCTATATAGATATAGAAATATACAAGAATAAAGTTTCGCTAATAAATAAAAACCTTTCAGTACTTTGTAACAAGGCTTTTCAACCTTGGAATTTTAAATCGATATTATCGGGACCTCCCAATGTTTTAAGTTCCTTTAAACTGTTATACGTAGGTCAAAGATATCATAATTCTTAATCCACCTATGACCTAAATATTTTACGAGTCACGTCACATCACAGTTGGTCGAACCAATCTTTACCACCATATGTTACCCATTTATCCAAAGGGTAAAATGGGATCCCATTGCTAAGACTTGCCAGTCTGTCTCTCAGTCAGTCCGTCGGTCTGGCACACGCTGTATCTCATGAACTGTGATAATCAGACAGTTGAAATTTTCAGAGATGATGTATTTGTGTTGCCGCTTTAACAACAAACAATAAATAGACGATTTTATGCGTCACATATAATAAATCCTTAGGTAGGTATACCAATAATGTCACGATCCATATCAGAGAGATTAAATTCAACGAACCCGTAGATGGACAGTTTTACGGCTATTTTAACAGGATTTATTTAGGCAGGATTGGATATTAACGAGAAGATTAGTGTTGATAATCCGCGACTCTCGCTTCTCTTTATCACAGTATACATGCAGTTTTTTAGTCGAATTAAGGGTGATTTATTCATCGCTTTGCAGTTAAATGCGAAAACTTAAAACTTAAGTGACAGATAGTCCTGGTAGAGACAATTTTGCTATCCCTTAGAACAATGTACAATTTCGTCACTGTGTAAATGTTATCAATATAGGTATGTACAGCATACAACGTTGTTATTGTGTTGTTACAATGCAAATATTTAAACCCGGAATTGGCATTGGATAGCAGGTAACAGTGATAAGACAGAATTGAATTACTACCACAGGGCTATTCTATAGTTTATTGCACAAATCTTTATTTATTATAATATCATGAGAAAAATATTCAATACACGGTAACAAAATCCCCATTATTAACAATACTTCTCCGTTCCAATTATAATCCTAATAATTGCTATTGAACGTATTTTCCTCTTGGCTCATATTTCAACGCTAATTAAGAGTAATAATTCAAAACTGCCATTAATATGACATTTATGAGTATTTATCGATATTTCAGAATGAGGACGGTTATTTTATCTTGATCCAAAATGATGTACATACATATATACACATAATTTTTCTTAAGTTTATTTTATCTGAAATAAATCTTTTCTCTTTTAATTACTTCGGTCCGATTTTGATTTTTTTCACACTAGATTACCGTTTAATACAAGGAAAACAACGAGTATATAGGTATATAATAATATCATTGTATACGATTATCAAAAATGTAACTATATTTACTTATTAGTGTTTCTATATGTACACGTATACATATTTTTAAGAAATTGGTTAGTTTCTTTTATTAAATGGAATTCCTTTCATTTGTAGAATATAGCGCCTACACGTCGATTAAATTGAATATTCCATAGTTACGAGTTTTTATCACGAGGCAACTTTCGTGTGAGCTTTTTGACAGTTGATAAGGGTCCCTTTATTAATTTTGTTATAATTTCACAGACATTTAACAGACATGGCCACAATGAAAATTAATAAATGTCATAAAATTTATAGGGGACAATGTTATCATAATCATAGATACATGTACAACATGGTCACAATATGAACGTATGTCTATGATCATACGAGTATACTAAAATCTGTACGCAAAAGAAAAACAAAAAAGATTTTTTACAGAAACTGAAAAAAGGGAGCAACGTAACAATACATTTTTACAAACTAGGTCTTTAAGGACAAAGAACGATAATATTCGCAGTTACAAACTCAATAGAGGTTCGGGTAATGAGAACTCGCTGCGATTACCGACGTTATTGTTCCCAATGAAAATAATTGTTACGACATGATTTATTGTTCGTGCTATAATTATTCTATAGAATAACACGACAATAAAACCAATTCAACCTACTATATTATAACGACAAAAGATTGCTAATGAAAATGTTAATTATAACGTATTTATGAGTAATAAACAAATATAATGCGCTTTTTTTCGACTAATAATGATAAATGTGAGAGATGATACAATCGAATTTGTTTTATAATTTTGCTTCCATTATTCCTATCCAAATACCAGCTGTATTATGAATTTTCATCGGTTCTTCACGAATATTCATCTGAGAATTGAATAATACCTACCTTATTTAAGTTGAATGTACTTCGTTAATTGGTTAATTGTACACGAATTTCAAGTTGTATTTATATTGAAATTAGGTTTCCGATTCCTTAATAAATGTTGGAAACAAAATTAGTTGTGGAGTCCAGCAACCTTCAGTACGAATTGGACCAGCTCGCTCTGGGGGAGGTACCACACCCCCACAGAATATCGGCGTGAAATAGTAACATGTGCTACTGTGTTTCTTACAGTGATTGAAGGAGCCAAAAGGTCATAACTTCGCTTATTATTCCTTCCCTTTATTCTTCCTTTCTTCATCTCATACCTTAAAAAATGTTTGGTAAATTATACCATACCACAGTGGCGTAACTATACCGTTCGAGGCCCGTGGCAAATTCATCGGATGGGCCCCTCCCCCCAATTTAAAAAAAATGAACCAACAATAATAATATTTTTTTATTTTATAATACTTATTTATACACTTTTACTTGTAAGAGTACAATAATAAATCACTACGTTAAGTAGGTACATACAAACTTTATAATTATACTTAGGTACTTGATTTTCTAATAATTCACTTTAAAATAAAAATACCTAATTATAACCCTGGGTGTTTCAAAAGTAACGTGAATAGGCATCTTCTGGGTAAGCTCGCTCCATCGTAGACCACATCATAGCTTAGACATAATTGTGGTCAAGAGCAAGCCCATTTCAAATAAAAAAAAAAAAAAAAGTACAGTCAGCATCTTATTGATATGGGCACATAGAGTAGTCAAAATGATTTGAACAACAAAAAAAGCAATTTGATATACGCAGTCCGAATAATCATATTGTTAAAAGCACACAAGTTGTTCAAAATATAAAATGTTAATTATTAAAATTCCTTCCTTCGGACTTTCTGTTCAGCAAAAGTGGTAATGATATCATCAAAGTTCAAATTTCGGGCCATAGAATTTTCGATGGATAGAATAGCTAAGTTGCTTAACCTGTCTTGTCCCATAGAATTTCTTAAATAAGTTTTTATCAATTTCAGTTTTGAAAACGATCGCTCGGCACTAGCCGTAGTCACAGGAATGGTGAGAAATAATAGAAATGCAGTGGACACTTCAGGAAAGCTTGAAGATATAAAATGATTTTTTATTATTAATAAGTCAGCAAGTTCTCTTATAGAAGATGATGTTTCTATTTCGTGTCTAAAAGAGGATCGAAAACTGAGAATTTCCTTGCAAAACGAGATGGATATATCTTCTTTATATAGATGGACAAATGCTAAAGCCTTCTCCAACAAATCAGTATCGTTCAAATTTTGTAAAGTGGCAGGTTGCAAGACACTGAAATTGGAAACAATTTCATTCATTCCAAGGAAACGCGATCTCAGTTGATTAATGATTATGTCTAATACACGATAGAATACGTTTACTTTAAACAAGCTTTCAGGATCTTGGAGACGTTCATCCTCACAAATTTCATCAAAATGACGTTTCACTTTTCTCTGACGAGTTTTAGGAAATTCAGGGTTTATAGACCATTTCGTTGCAATACTATTTGCCTCCATTTTTAAATCTTCAAATTCATTTCGATACTTTTCAAGTTGTTCTAGACATACTTGTAAACGCTTTGAAGCATTTGAAAGATCGATGGCTTTAGACTGAAGTGCTTTAGAAGCCGCGTCTATAGTTTGCAAGACTTTGCAATGGAAAACTAACAACATAATAAAATTGTAGTTTTCTATCTTCTTCTTCAGCAAGATAGCTTCATTTCTCTCATCTGTTTTGGAATTTAATAAAATAGTTTTTGTAAGCGCTTTTTGAACATCAACAAACCGAACTTTTAAAGCAAACATGGCATCGAAGCGTCCTGCCCATCTAGTTGGATTCATTGTTTTTAATGTTACTGAATTTGATGATACCCGGGTCTCTCCTTTATTGTCAGATATAAAACTAGATAATATATTCCATCGTTTAATACTATGGCCAAAAAAATTATAAATTTGTTGCACAGTTTCGAATAATGTTTGTATTTCTATGACCTCTTTTACTGCATCATTTACCACCAAATTTAAATTATGAGCAGCACAATGGACATAAACTGCATTTGGCTCTATATCTCTTATGAGTTTTTGAACTCCGCCATAAGTGCCTTTCATGGTATTAGCTCCGTCGTACCCTTGTCCACGGCACTTATTGAGAGAAATACTTTTGTCATTTATGGATTTTATTATCTGCTTGGACATTGCTAAGGCAGTTTGATCCTTAACCTCATGAAATCCTAAAAATGACTCTTTAATTACAAGAGTCTTTGGAGTTCCATTTTCATCTTTCTCGATTATACAGTAACGGTAAAGTTCACACAATTGATCTGTTTTGGAAATATCTTGAGTAGTATCAAATAAAATGGAATAAAATGGTGCGGTTACTATTTCATTTACCAGAGCATTTTCCACTTTTTGAACCAGAACAGCAATGAGCTCATTTTGTATTTTTGGACTTAAGTATTTAATCTGGCCCTTAGGTTTGCTTAGCAACTCTTGTAAAATAGGATCGTATTTGGCTAATAACTCAACAATACTCAAAAAATTTCCTTTTGGACCTGAATCGTGGGCATATACCAGTTCTCTATGGCCACGAAAAGCTAAATTACAAGTTGAAAGTGTAAGAGTAACATCAAGGAGTCTAGTGAGTACCTGGCGCCAAAAATTTTTTTCTCTCTTGATAATGGACTCTTGCTCTTCATCTAGTGTTCCATGTAATTGCCACTGTCGATGTACAAAGCATGAATGCAAATGTTCTTTCGATGTCTCATGTCTTTCTATGGCTTCCACAATATGTTTCCAATCATCATAGCCTTCCATCCAAATATTTTGTATATTTTTAGATGCCCTACTTGTGAATAACCAACATGGTTCACAATATGCTTTTTGCAGCAATAGGGAATAGCACAGCCACGTACGTTCTAACTTTACGCCAGATTTAGAAATACTGTAATAATATCTATCCAAGAAAGATCTTTTGTTACTATCCCTTAAAAAGGAGCCTTTTGGTTTACAGGGTCCGTTTTCGATCACAAACCGTTTTATTTGATCATTGAGTTCTTTGAAGTTACCTTTATCAGTAACGTACGGTAAAGATTTTAATTTTTCTATATTTAAAAATAATTCGTTTGAAGATTTGCTCGTACCGGGTTGTGGTTGCTCTGAATCTAAATATTTACTGTTATCGGGCTCTGCGATATTACCACTTATGACGACATCATTTTCTGCCCTTCTGACGCACTGTTCATTTGATTGTTCTTCTATACTATCTTCATTCTTAAAGTACTGACTTATTTTAGGTAACTTTTTTTTTGTTTTGTTCTTCAGACTCCTTCTTTCGCTTTCTTTTTTCGCTTCCACTCTGATACTTTCTAAAACAACACCGTAAAAAGTTTGTAATAATACTATAGTTTTTATAAAATGAAAAATCTGATTGCTAAGAAATGCCAAAAAAGCGACCGTACAAATGTATGTAACGAAAGTCCACCAGTTTGTTCAATGCTTAATTCAAGCGTGCAATTTTATAATTATTGAAAGAACGATGAACATAGGTAAATAGTTTTGGTAGTTACGAAATATCAAAATAGTGATTTGTGCTTTTATAGGTAGATTAAAAATTAAAATGATTTTTATCTTATAAATTATTTTAAATATTAGAATAAAATTCTTACCGCGTAGACATAGTCAACCTATTTTCCCAATTGACTTATTAAATATATTCTCACTTGCAACAAACACCCAATTCTTACAATAATAAACAGCTAACTGCTTGAGAGCTTGCGTAATAATAGAATAGTGAACTCTTTCTTATATACAAACTTGAATCGGGGATTCCCCGAGAGCGTCAAATTGTCGGGACGCGTAGGTAAGTATACTCAAAGCGCTGTTGACCGAAACTTACAGCGGGAATTCCCCGAACATCCGCAGTAATACCAACACGCGTGGCATCGGATACGTTCTAAAACTGGGTTACAACTTTTTTTTTACAAATCCTTTGAATTTTTAATACATTTTTGAACTTGCTTATGCAACTCAGTAGGTAAAAAAAAATCAAAGACGAAACTTTTTTTACTAAACATGTATGATAAATAATAAATGCTGGGAGTTGGGGTTCTCCTCTGACCGGGGGCCCCTTCCAGCTGGGGGCCCGTGGCATTTTGCCGACTTGCCACCCTGTAGTTACGCCACTGCCATACCAGCGCCCATCCAGAGTTATAGATGCCTTGAAAATGTGCTGAGGTAATGGCAGTAGTTACCTGACTATGACAGATATATGATAATATGCTTCTATGATGACTATTTCATAAACAATACATAAAGTCTTTTCTAGTGTGTTAATTCTAACATAAAAATTGGGTTATTTCAAAATATTTTTTTCAGTTTTAGAGATCGAATACATGAGTGACTGAATTGACATACTTTATGTTATGGCATTTATACATATATTATAACATATTTTTGCGTTTGATAGCTATGTTATTGATTGTAGGACCTTTTCGATTGGTAAGATTTTGTAAAGATGAATTATTGTTCTATGATTTTTTAAGTAAAAACGTAAAAAAAAGTGACAACAAATTAATCCAACACAAACACGTATAAAATTTGTGTGAGTAATAATTTAACGATACTGTGATGATGGTATATGATGGATGGGATAAGGTTTAATAAAAGTAGAAAATCTTATTTATTCACTGTCCGTTCATAGCTCAAAAATCCATTCATTAATTCCAAACAACTGGAATAGGGTCAAAAGTCAACCAGAACTTGAAAAATTGAATGCAGACTAATTACCCCTTTATGATCAGCATTTCAAAGCGATGAATTTAAAAGCTCGCAGTTTCCCACTGAAAATTTTACTCACTAATTTACCCAACTAGTCATTAAAGTTATTTAATAGGAATATTACATTTTATAGAATCTTTTCAAATATCACGATCAGATTTTAAGTTCTACTTCATTTCCATTCCAGACTCTTCTACACAAAATACCGCTGACGCTATTTTAAATTGAGATTTTCCTTTTTATGTTTTATACTGCAGTTTCTGTTTTATAATTATATCCCAGTAAAACCTCATTTGAAAGTCCGCTTCAATGTAAATTATTTACTTTGCGAGATAAGATATACGACTATATTTTCGTATAATTTCTTAGTTACATTTCTGTTTCACAGACATTTGCTCAAATTTAATTAGTTAAAGTGAGGTTAAATATTCAACGAAAATTGTCCTAAATCAAAAGATTATCCAATACATCATGGAGTTCTTATAAATAAGTTATAGTTTACTAAAAGTTTAATTTCATAGTGTAATTTTTATTTGTTACCTGTGCATGTTTTAATTTTAAATTCGTACCAATAACACAATCAACTCAGTATATCTCAACAAAACTCGTTTGCTATTTCTAGTAAGCTAATCCCAACATTTTTCAGAATACCAATAGAGATCGTATCTGCGGATCCACTAAATTGTTGCGGCTCCGACACAGTACCCTCAATCTACACAGTTTTTTTCTGTTTTATTTTTGAAACCGGATCAAAACTCTGGCAGCAAAAATTGGAAGCAATCTCAGCGAACTGTATTTTCCATGCTTGATTTTAAAAATTTGAATCACGAACTGACATCTTGTTCGAACGACGATTGTAGTTATGCTGATTGGACCTATTTCATTTGCCGTTCAATAAATTATGCATAGAACTTTATATATACACAGTTGATCATTCGAAGAAGTATGAATAACTAATGTAGATATGTGTATTTTAGCAATTAGGTAAACTGATGCTATTTAGATAACCAATGTATTTTATATTATTATTAAAACAGGTTTTGATTAATATTATAGGTTAAGATTTTGACATTCCTTGGAAATCACTTATTTCTCGTTAAGTTTTAAATTGTTTTATTTTGCAAGTTGCTAAATCAATATTATTTTTTATTGCCAATAATTCTTATAATTCTAATGAAATAATTGTGGTAGTCTGAATTACATAGATTAGTTTTTTTATATTTTTATGATGTTGTTTATAGAAAAAAGCGATACAAGTTAGTTATTTTGCTATGCACTTTGAACTTGCATTCGTAACATTCCCATTCAGCCTCATTTGACAAAACAACATGCGAACTGTGATGCATTTAAATACAAACAACCTAGTTGTAGCAACAGCTATTCTGTCAAGTCACTGTCGGTACCTCTGCTTCCATCGTAAAAGGAAGCTATTCGCGGCGAAACAATGGAATATATCCTTTTTAGTGCCGAGAATAATGTTGCCTTACCGACATAAAGCGCTAGTTAAACATTTAAACGATGAGCTGTAAAGCAAGAGTACATATTAAACGCTTCATTTTAATTTCACGGTTTTTTCGACCGTTTTTGCATTCATTGGCCACCGGTTACTGTTTTTACCGTCAAATAAGTTAACAGTGAATTGTTATTTCACAGGCATCTTGAATGAATTTATTTGGTTAAATTTAAATACTATAATGCCCCGTTTACATTATTCCCATCAGTTCATCAATAGAATTCCCCGAAAATGCACCGTCCTTCCTGTCACTGGATTGGCAGTCTACGGAATAGTAACTAATCAACGTCAATCCTAAACAGAAAAAACGTAATTGAAAATAAAATTTCCGCACCAATCAATCAATCGTCGTAGTCAAAACGAACCAATTTAGTTACGTGTCACATTTCGCCTGCATACGATGTAAAACTAACAAAATGTTCTCAAACTAACATCCTCGTAATAGCAAAGGAAATGTGTTAAAATAATACTGGCTGAAGTTAGACTTAAATTGAATCTCACGTTCGCGGAATTGCACCGCAGCGCATCACCACCGTGTTGTGTGGCGTGCCTCTAACATTATGCATTGTAAACATTATATGTGCATAATCCAGTATATTTTTAGACTGATAATGTTCTACTTACAAGAATTTTATTAGTTGGGAATGTAAGTTGGTTAAGATGTAAATAACATTTAAGCTAATAACACAGTCATTTTTATACTAGAAGCGAGGGATCAGCATTAAATATTAAAATGGAGCAGGAATGAATAATTCTAAGCTCTTTTCCTGTAATAAATTGACAGGTATTTTATGTTCTTTGCTGGTAATCGTAGTCGTATTTTACTTAACCAAAATTGAAAATACGTTAAATTATTACGTATATGTTGTAAGATAATCGTTATATCTCACTTTAATTAAATAACTTAACTTTCATATTAATAACGTACAAACATATAAAAACGTTTGTGAGAAATGTTTGAAACATTCATCAGAAATGTACCTAAAATGAGTTTTAGGTCAAAATCTATGTGGTATCAATAAGATGTATTATTACTACTCATCTATTGATGCCTATTGGCTATTAAAATCTGATGTCTCTCTATATTACATATCTAAAGCACTGATAGCTAAAACCAAGTTTGTTTTCAAATGCAAAAATCTCTACGATATTCAAACAAAGTAATAGAGTTTGCGCCTCAGGTATAAATCACGGATGGCAAGAACAATTTATTGCCTCTGATATACGTTTAAATAACATGGCTTTATTACTTTTGTCACACTCAATATAATTCATGCTGAATATTTCACGAAATCGAGACAGTATTATGGCGCAATACGTCTGCAATAAAATTATATCTTCGAATCAAACAGCAATATTACGGTTATTAGGTTCGATTTATTACTTTCATCTGAGTAAACATTTTTATGGACAATTACAAGTATAAATAATACGTTATAGTATCAGGCGGAAATAAAAGCTCACGTCCGCTTTATCTTTTCGATCGGCTACTTATAAATTAATCAATTGAAATAATTAGATGTATTTAATTCTTCACAAAAATAGCAAACGTCGGTAGAATATTATTGTGAAATTCAATGTCTGATTTCTTAGCTTGGCCAGTGAGACACAGACACAGACAAACATTACATAACTATAATAATTATTATTTCATTACTAAAGTTACCAACAAAATTCGTTATTAGCAGTAAAAGCTTAAATTTCAGCAGCTTTCAAATATAATCGCAAAATGAGCACGCATCCGATAATTAGTTTTGATTAAAGGGAAAAACATTTTGTAATCACGTTTAAACAACCACATATCAAAACCCCAGCGGCGTACATATATTCGAAGTTGGATTTATGAGCACAACTCCCCCTGGGGCAGTCCTGATCGAACTTTACGAACGGCTTTTTCGCACAATTATTTATGAGTGTATTACATCTGGGATGCAGAGAAAGGTTAGGATCGTTTTTCTGTCTTAACTGTCTTGTGAATACTATACAAAAAAAAATAATTACATACGCAACATTTACTGCAGTACCTGAATGACTTTATTAGGTAAGAGTAGTAGTAGTTTAGTAGTACGAGTACAAAAGTAGAGTATAACTATATATAAATAATAACAGAATCTGCATTAAAATGTTTATAATATATGAAGTATACCACAATGAGAGGTGATGAGATCAGACAATCAACATGGTAAATTTATTGATCACCTTAACGCTTTTTTAGGATAACATGAGTATTTAGTCTGGCCATAAATACTGTTACACTTAATTATAAAAAAATATTACATTTGAATTTCGAATCTGTCATTTTTA
>NC_052102.1:3126205-3202330 GCF_012273895.1 Zerene cesonia | reverse complement strand
TATCATAAAATATCCAAAAATAGAATTACGGATAAACATGAGATGAAAGGGAAATAAATTTATCGCATATTTATTGGAAAGTTTGAATATAGATTGCTTTATTAATAAAGCTTATTTGTATTGAACGGAAAAAATTATATATATGTATATATAACAAATATAATCTATTTTTCCGTTTAATACAAATCCAAACCATTGCGATTCTGAATTTTCCGAGATTCTTATTTGAAGTGTTAATGTGTTACTTTGATCAATATAAGAGCAATGTCGAATCTTTTGTGAGTCATGATTTGTAAAATCGGAACACAACACAAACCAATTTACACTATTTTCCTTTTATCACAGTTGTGGTGGTACATATTTTGTTTTTCATTTGTAGAATGATGTTTATTTCACTAAGTTATATTTATGTTCGGCGTTTGTGAGGTAAATTTTAATAAGGAGATATTGGATTTTTTGCATATTTGCATAGGATAAACTCAATAATTAATTTAGGAAAATAATATGAATATATCCATAGGACATATCGCTTTCTGTTTTAGAAATAAATGTATAAAAAACATTGATGTACAGATATAAAATAATAGATATATACGCTAAGTAGATAATTAATTAACTGACAAATACAAAGACTACGTACAGTTTTATTCATTAAGTAACCTCATTATGTGTTTTATTTCGTAAAAAGAATGAATTTTCTTACTTTAGCCAAATTCAAATCATACTGTTATAAGAGATAAGCTATAAAAGCCTTTTGGCAACTACTCAAGACGACTAGAGCGAACGTCCACAAGATGTTGCGGTTGGATCATTCGTATTATTCGTACCTATGTAACTTCTACGAGGTTTGTGGGTACGAATGTGATGGTTTAGATAAATGTTAACTTTATGTTGTAACTGTAGTTCACGTTATGTGAGTGCTTTGATGAAGTAGATCCGTTCTCAAATATTAATTTATATATCTGTCTTTAAATCTTTTTCATTTATACTCAGTCAATTTAGGTATGATTTTAGAATAGTTAAGGTGAAGAAAGTTATAATCAATACCATAATACTCACCTTAATTTGTAATACAATTATTTAACATCGAGTTCCGGGTTGACGAAGATAAATTGAAGTCATATAATATAAAATACGTGTTATATACGAACATGCTTTCCTTTTCATATTTGAGTCAAATGAATGGACCCTTGTCTCTTTATTAAATGTCAACTAAATATATTTTTGTACTCTCTCTTGGAAATTTGCACGTTTCATTAGAGAATAATACTTGAACTGGAAAAGTCACGTAGGTATCAATTCAACGGAATTTTTCCTACTTCTCTACCTAACTTTTTATTAACGTCATAAATAATTATTGAATCCAAAATAACTAAATAACACAGGAAACTCTTCAGCCGTATATTTTTGCATATAATTTGTTTTCTTAAAGAGTCTCCGCTACCTTAAGTAGATATAATATTTTTTTTAGAATATGGAGAGTGCACGTGTTAAGAAATATCGTCTGTATGCACCAAACACTTTTCCCAAGTAAAATTTTAATAATGGTTGTTATTATTGATGAAGTATTATTAGTATTCATAAATATACAGAAAAAGAATGCTGTTATTATTTGTATTATTAGTTAGGTATCATATTACATTAACAATAAATGTAAAATGTTGCGGATCCTAATATTTGAATTGATTACATTTTCGTGTAGAAAAAACAAATGTACAAAAATTTTAATGCAATTTTTATTAATAATATGCTTTGACTATTAAAATATGAATACACATTATTAAATACAATCAGTTTCTCTATGAAATTGAGTGTGAGTATTATTTTACAAATTAAACTACTATCATGAAATCACAGTTTTCTTCCACCACCACCGTGATAGAAAGAGGTGGGTACCTTAATGTAATTTGTATCAATGGTCTGTTTGAGTTTAAACCTGACGCAGTAACCACTTGAGTCTAGACTATCAAGGCAATCTAAGGTTTGCTATTTAAGGACATTCGTAAAATCATTCCTCATTTCCCAGCTATCCCGGATAACAACTCGGCATTCTACATAGCTTCGAAATATATCTTCCACTAGGTACGTTTTGAACTGTTACAACTTTTTTACTTAGTGGGTAATGGATGTAACTCGTGTAAACTTTTTCTAAGTCATTCTATCCCTCTTTAGATTATATAGCTCGCTGAAGCGCATAATGCGTCTCTCGTTCGCGCAAAGAATATGTAATAGTTAATTGTGTTTTGCAGCATTATTCTGTGATTGATCTCTATGATAACGACGCAACAAAATTTAAAACTACGATTCATAGTAATTTTTATAAATTTATTTTTTTATTTATTTTTTATTTATAGTTAGCATACCTAGTATTTTAAAAAAGCTATACACTCGGATTCAAGTCAAATGTATAATAATATTTGTCTTCAGCGAAATCCTCTCTAAAATATATTGGACTTCACCTTTACAGGACTTGAATGTAAAAAAAATCTAAGATTCAAGTGTAATTATTTACATAAAGATTTTGAGGGCCGGTACGTGCTAACAACGTAATGAATACTGATCTCAACGCAATGCAAATATGAAAAAACAATGCAGGGGAAACTGAATATTTCAACAGCCCTGTGACCTGCGGCACCCTTTCCAACAACAATGCGTATATTATACTTGACATTAAAAACGGTATAAACAGCCAACCTAATTTCCTAAAAGGAAATCCGTGTCGAAATCCCATTGAGACAATTTACAAACGGAGTATATTTTAACGAGTTAATCTTCATTATTACGGCATTCGTCAACAACCATAGATTATTATTGCCTCTTGTTACTCCGCTTTCTCATAAACAAGTTTTCATCCTCGACATCGCCTGCGTAGTTAAAAGAAAACATAGACACTCGAGTTTTTCTCGCATAATTCCCGTTCCTGAGGGATTTCCAGTATAAAGACTTGAAAAAATTTTTATCTAAATAGGTTTAATGGTTTAGCTTGAAGATCTATTACCACTTTTGAATTTGAAACATATGTGGGGATAGTTTACATAGCTTACTTAACAAAAACTGTAATATCAAAAGATCACTACTCCGTTATAATCACACAAAATACCAGGTCAACACCTGTTCAAGAAATTTTATTAATTTTTTTTGCAATCAATAAGAATAAATATCCTCTTTTCAATCAATTGCTGTGCATCAGATATGAAACGTCATATCAGAGGGGTCATAGAGGGCGGAGATGGATGGAAATTGCAATATTCCAGTGAGCAGAATTAGTCTCGCTGCCGCGCCAACTCACGGGATACACCGATGTATAATAACTGATGCGACAACAAATAGACGGGCGACCTACTTCTGCGACATGAATAGTAAATACCCAAGAGTATTGGTGTATCGATATCCAGGTACAATTGTATCGAACGCCTTTTTCAGTTTATATATAGCTGCGTCATATAAAAATATCGTGTAGTAGACACTAGACATATTTCTTTGTGTATTTTCAATAAATCATCCACACAACAGGCATATCTACAGTACCACCAATTCATCTTTGATATGAAAGGTGTCACCGTCGCTAGTGTAATCTTTAGAATAATATTCCGGGCGTCTTTGAATAGCTTTTGGCATATTAAACTATTAAACAATATAAAATTTTAGAAATTATAATCTGTAATTAAACACAATTCAACATCTTTAGTAAAATTTTAGCCATTTGGTGGCACTGTTCGAAGATTATGTAAGTTTAGCCAGTTATGAAAACACAATATTTGACTAGTACATTTTTTTCTGTCTTAAAAATAGATTTTATTTGAAATAAGGAAAAAGCTTATTTAAGTAAAACGATAACTACAATAATAACAAAAAGTTTTAAAAGATTTTTTTATTTCTAATTATGAAATAATTAGACAGAAATTGCCTTATTATCATGTGACTACACCAGCAACTTTATACAAATTTGTGTTTCAGAAAAAAGGTCACCTAGGCTCCCCCACTGTAAAATTAAATACCTATAACCTCATATTTACTCGTCGGTTCTGATGTTTTTTTCAGTGAACGTCATTATTTTTACCCTAGTCTAAAATAAGCAATAAGAAGGAATTATGTTCCCTACTGCTGAAGTTAAATAACAACTGTGCTATTTATCACAATTATTTTTAATTTATAAAAACGGTTGTATGACTACAGTTTAAAATAATATACTCTTAAGAATTTGTTAAATACCAAATTAAGTTCAAAAATATATTTTTTAAATTAGTGTAACTTCACGTCCAGTAACATCATATATATGCAACATAATGAAGTTAAGCTTGTGAAGCTAAAACCTTGGCTAAATCCAATAAGTCGTGTAGGAACGGCTGCATACTGACATACAGTGAATTTGACACGATAACAATGGTTAAACTTGGTCTTTACTGAATTTGAATATCAATTGCTTTACACTTAAAGCCCTCGGTATTTTATAAAATGCAAATAATATGAAAACATATATGTATGTGAGTATATAGATGCCAAATATCATCTTACTCCATTTTCTGATTACCTTGTTTTCTTTCTAACTGCTGCATTATCTTATTTAACGTTTGTTTTTGTCGTTAAATTTACAGCATTTGCTAGACTGTAAATTGTTCAGCGGGAATAATAACGGTTTACGGTTGAAAGGTCAAAAAAATCAATAGAGAACGTTTACCCCGAAATTTCTCTTAAATAAATAGCTACGATGAGGAATAGTGTTCATTACAATGTACATTTTTGCAAATTTAATGGGAGGAAATAATAATTTTAATTTTACGCTTCATTTATTAAATTTTATTGGATATTTATATTTTAATAGATATGTGTATAATATATATTATTTTCATATATTTATAAATTATATATAATACAATTAGTATCATACAAATATTATATCAACCATACTGAAGGAACATATCATAGGGCATCCGCACATGCGATACTTCACAACACACGCGGTTGCTGTTTGTTTTCCAGCAGTGATCATTTTTGTCAATCAATCGACCCCACGGGCATGTCCCACTTTTTATACATATACCACGATTATTTTCACATTTAATGAGGAAATTTCCTAAAATAATTCAAACGAAATCAAACAAAGCAAATATACAAAACAAACCACTTTATACAAAAAATAATTTACCATCTGTATTTGCGTGTTTGCTTTTGAAATCATTTTTATTAAATTCATTTATGCTTCTACCACGAGTCGATGTGAACTTTATACAGCCGATTATAACGTGAATAACAATGAAATTAAAAATGAAATGCTTTATCATAATGGCAGTAACACGCAAATGTTTCTTGATAAGGCGTGAAAATAAAATGAAATGGTTAATTGAAAACAAAACATAAAATTCTGGTCATAAATTTCAAAAGCGACTTTTAGATAAATGAATTGCTTTATTGAGAACTAGCTGCGCCCTGCGGTTTCACCCACGTAAGTCCGTATCCTGTAGGAATATCGGGATAAAAAGTTGCCTATATGTTATTTCAGTTGTCCAACTATCTACGTACTAAATTTCATTGCAATTGGATCAGTAATTTTGCCTGAAAGAGCAACAATCACACATCCTTACAAACTTTCGTATTTATAATATTAATAGGATTACCAACTGTTATAGTCGTCCTGGCTAATATAGCTTATAACATATATAGGGACAAATAAAAACTACGTGTAATATACCTAATGAAAAGGCCATAGAAAATTATGTTATCGTACGCTATTGAGTTTTAACAATGTCAATTTAAACCTAAATCTTAGAATATCAAATAATATATGTACTACGAATTGTATTATTTAAATAAGACATGCTCATCTTAGATGTTGACGAACATGTAAAAAAAATCATACTAACACTTATAATTTCGGTTAAAAGAGCAATACAATTCAATCCTTTTAAATAAAGCACTAATGTAATGCAAATTCAAGATTTGTTGGAGCTATCTTTGGACAGGCGGGCTTTAATTGTCGCTTTCCGTGATTTATTCCTTTATCGTCTGTGGTACAATTGCTCATTATATTACAACGAATATTTAGTTAATTGTGATGGCATAAGCACTTAATTTATAAGTCTTACGATGGATTACTAGCACTAGTCCTTTTTATTATAATGTTAACCACATCAGCCAATCTTGACAAACAAGAGACAAGAGTTCTCTTTTATAATTCTCACAGTCTGATTAGATCCAGCACAATTCGCGAGTTAAACCCAGCAACTTGTAAAATCCTGCCAGTTTTGTTTATTCCAGTGTGGGACCTCTCAAGGTGGAATCGAAATGTTAGAAAGCAAAAATAATGTTGTACTATTAAAACATTAAAGAGAGTAAGCGTACACGATATATTATTTACAAAAGCGGGTTGTTGTTAAAGAAGGCTAAAAGCACTTTGCCTTATAGTTAGGGTTGCTACTGTTTCGAAATTGTAAAAAATACACATTAATTTTTTATTCGTACATTTGAATTTTGCTGAGTCGGAATTATAAAGATTTTCTATCATTGAGGTCTTGTAAAGATTTCCATGAAATAAAAAATGGTACGCCCTATTGCAAATTATATATCTACTTACTTGATAAATTTTAAAGTAAATATTAAAATATACTATAAGTCAGATTATTAATGCACGAAAATAAGTTATGATTACAAATAGCGAGGTTGACCGATCGCATCCCTGCTCCTAGTAGTTGTGGCACACATGCACATTGCACATGTATAGCACTGGAGGATGGAGCACACATGCACACGTGGTAAGTAGAATGCAGCGGAGCGTTCCTGGGTGTGTAAGTAAGCGGCGAACGTAACACTTACGCGAAATGCATCACTTTGAATATTTAGGTTGGAACTCTAGAGAAAAATTCAGTAATTGCTGTTGCCTCGCGTAATTGCGGCTCGTTTAGGATACCACTTTAACTAATTGAAGTAGCGGTGCCATTTATTTATATGGGGCAATGATATTTCCTGTGATGTTATTATAAATTTTAATTATTTTATGTTTCATATAACGATAAGCATGCTTAATTGCTGGTATTTATGCAAAAAATCGTAATGCAGTTTAATCACCAAATAAATTAATGTACCCTACATAGTAAGTAACATAATTTACAATTTTTGTATTTATTTACTCTTTCTTTTAAGCACGGATATAGCAGCTGGTTTTATACTAATGTATAATTCTGTCCATGACCATATATTATCAATTAACAAACTAATACCTACCTACAATTTAAAGGATAATACACGAAAAGACATTTTAAACATTTAAACTGATTACACAAACTGAATCTTCATGATAAAACATTTTATGGCGCGTAAAATAAAATTACATTAAGCCTCATTCGGAGATTTTAAATTCGTCTCGCGTTTTCGCCGTGGTAATACAATCAAGCGTGAACTTTGCATTCAAGGGAGTTTGATATTTACTTATTACGTACGTATGTCCCTACGTTTTTACATCAGAAAAAAATCTCTGCGATAATTAATCATTTCAGTTGGTGACAAAAACACTATACTATTAGATAAAACTTATACACGAGTTTGATTGTCATATCGCTATATTTGAATGCTCCAAACATTCGAATACGAAGATATGTTTCGTTTAATCATACTACAGATAATTTGATATAGGTACGGCATATCCCACTATCCTACTAATATTATAAATGCGAAAGTTTGTAAGGATGTGTGTGTTTGTTGCTCTTTCACGCAAAAACTACTGAACCGATTGCAATGAAATTTGGTAAGTAGACAACTGGACAATTGGAATAACATATAGGCAATTTTATATCCCGATATTCCTACGGGTTATGCACTTACGCGGGTGAAAGCACGGGTCGAAGCTACTATATAAAATACGGGGAAACGGTAAAAATTTTATCTAGTTTCCTACTAGCTTGTATATCGTAAAATGATAGTTAATTTCTTGTCAAATATCGCATTAATTTTTAGATAATCTAAACTAATTACTCCTATGATATTGTCACATTTTTTTTTATATTTGCTCATTGGTAAATGTTACTATTTCTATGCTCTTGACTCATAGATACCCGTGATGATTTGACCTTTCTTTCCAGAATCAGACCCATTGAAGCCAAATTATTTCAAGAAGCACAGCAACACAATTTGGATCATGTTAGTTTATGAAAGGTTTTAGATCGTGACGTTTGACCGACTTGTTAACCGTTCAATTGCAGGTTCGCGAGGCCTCGAGGGTACGGAGGTCCTACGACTAAAAAATTCAATTCGCTTGGAAAACATGTTTTATTTAAAAACCCTGCGCATTGCGGGCTCTTGAAATATTTAGCAGCGGTCATGGGTTGTCTGCTTAAAATATCTGATTTAATTGCACAAAAACATAAATGTCGAAAAAGCTGATAATCTAATAAATTAATCAAAATGTAATTATACGACAATCACGATGAAGCGTTTATAAGGTCTTTGATAGATTATAAAAATAATATATTCAGTTAATAAAATCACAATATTTCATTGTGATTTATAAACTGATGAGACCGACGACGATAAATTAAAACTTTGGAAAGTAGCATCGAGACCTATTATTTTTTTCATATTTTTTATTTATATATTCGCCGAGGCATCAAGTCTAAATTGATTATAATATCAATTAAATTATAATATCGTTTGGTGTTTTCGTATGTACGTTTGTAGTGTTTTTTAAATATAACATTAAATAAAATTCTTTATATAAAAGCTTTTCGGCTGCGCCCGTGTAGTCAATGAAAATTCCGATCGAAATGAGATGCTTGACCGCGGTAAATAGTGGCCTATATCTCTAACCTCCTAATCCTTTCTATCCTCAGACCCAAAAATCATACAATAACACGACTCCGTTTTGATGTAGAAAAAAGACAAGTAAACTATCTGACACCACACTTTCACACTTACTCATATAATACTTATAGTCTATTCAATGTCTATAATGATATAATAATAAACGTGTGGATACATATGCTCAGTAAAATGAAAGTTCTAGAATCCAATAGTAATTAAATTCAAACGGAGCATGCATTTAATGTATGAATTAAAACATAAAGACAGAACGTAAAGTATGTGTATAGATACTAGAATAGTATTATATTATCTGTGGTGTGATAACCGTAATGTGCTACTTACAATGTGGTCGCCATGTGAACTTTATGGAGTGTATGTAAAACGCCTATAAAGCCCGTAAGCTCCGATGATTATCCAGGGGAAAGGAATATTCGTAGGTAATCATAATATTTACGTAGTAACAATGTCATTTATTAGCATTTACTTGAAATGTTTTTAAGAATAAATATGACCTTTTTGATTTGAATATTTAAAGATTTAATTTGAAATTGAAATTTATGTAATAATATTTATATTATGTCTGTTGCATATACTTAATAATGATGATGGGCTAGCGGCCCGCTACGAACAGCTCGTATTTAATCTGCTTTTTACACGCTTTTTATTAGCTTCACCTGTATGTTTGTTTGTATGTTTGTTTGTATGTTTGTTTGTATGTTTGTTTGTATGTTTGTTTGTAACCGACTTCTTTGGACGCGATTTTGACCCACTTTAAACGGCCAGATTTCATTCAAACTTTGTAGATTTATTGAGGACCGATGACAATACACTTATTTGAAAAAATTATTCCATTTTTCAATTTGAAAAATTTGATTTTTTTAAAGCGTGTTTTTTAGTTTTTTTTAAACTATTATTTATTTATTATCCATTATTTCCCTTTGAATGTAATTTAAAATTTTATGTAATAAAATTTTATGTATAAAATTGAATGTAATAATTTTAAAATTCCTGGGCTAAATTTCGTTTGGTAGGATAGCAATGCAGCGACGCTTCTAAACTCAATCATGCGAGTTATTGAGCACCGGCCTGTAACGTAACGCGCATCACTGTGAGAGAGAACGCGGTGTGGTAGCTAGCAGTAATATGATAGAAAAATTTGCTACTTTGTACGTAATACAGATTTCCGACCGCGGCTTCGCTCGCCTCATTCAGAGTACAGAATTTTATATTTTCGAAAGAGATGCACTATTACATTTTTTACAACTTTTTATCATACATAAACCGGGTGCTAACCATTTTCTTAAGGCGGGCAAAGCACCTGTAAGAACTCTATTATTACAAGTGTTTATGGGCGGTAGTGACCACTTACTAGGTGGTAGGTGGCCCATTTGCTCCTTTGCTTGCTCTGATATAAAAAAGGCTTCCAAAATACTCCAAATATTCCAATAAATTAGATTTATGCATTTTATTGAAACAATTATTCACCGATTTGCCCACAAACTACCTGACAAAATTTAAACATACAAGAGTGCCAAATAATTTATATCAGGCCTTGAGATACGTAGTAACCGTTTTTTTTTTCCGATAGTAGATTTTGTGATGTGGTACATTGTACCATACTATACTCAGTACTAATATTAGTACTATAGCCATAGAAGGTTTTTTTTCTCGATATACCTAAGCATAAATCTGATTTGCGTTTTTATCCTCTAGCCGTTAAATTAATCAATTTTTTTATGACTACATACCACATATCGGTCATGATTAAATAACACTGTTGCACCGGCAGCTTGGCTAATGACCTGTTCGTAGCGCTGGACACTGGGATATTGCATATTAGTGCAACCCTAGCGGCAATGGATATGTCGCCGCATGATTATAAAAACAGTAAGATTATAATCTGACTCGCGAGATTGCAAAATGTCAAAAAATGTAGTCCGTCCGTCCGTCCATTTGCTTGCAATGAATCTTTTGTGTATGATGAAGGAATATATTGCATTTATGTATAATGTCGAGCATTAAATTTTCCTACACGTTCGTCATATACAGGTTGCGAGTCGACGGAGCCAAGCCTCCGCGTTTCCCCTATTGTTTGTAGATTTAAAATATATCGAACCTAACCGAACACATCATATACAATGCCCAATTATAAGGTTTCATTTTAATTTTAATGGTTTCGACAGTTTACAATCTCGACACATAAGGCAAAATCAATATGTTACGGATCACAATTTTTCGAAAAAATTATAATCTCGCAGGATGTATTATAATCTAACGGTGTTTACAATTTTACGGTGACGATATAATAAAATTTATGCCGTTGGGAAATACATTATAGGAATCATCACGTACCCATATTTTATAATATACAACCACATAAATTTTACAAGTAATTCAATTAATAGATCCTAATGATATTTGAAAGGAATAGTTGGTTATTTACAATAATAATATATTCATATTAAGAATCTAGTGCTAACAATAATTTACCGTTCTATAATTTTAGAGATCATTTTGATTGTAGATATATCTTATTAAGTCATAGCGTCATTTATCAGTTCATGTTAAGTAGGCACTGAAATAAATGCATTATTATAATAAAAAAGGTACCTACAGTAAGAACATTACATGAGCTAGGTACTCGTTAAAATTTCTTCAAAGCTTAAAACCACTGGAAGAAAATTTTAAATAACGTTATCATCAACCAGTCTTCCTAAACTTACTCGAAAGAATTCCATTAGCACTCTGGCACATTTCATTGTGAAAAGTTAAAATTTCAAAGGGTCAAGTTTCAGAGCGGCATTGTTGCTTCCAGTTTTAATGAAAGTATCACAAAGCAGCTTACGGGGTCGCTGCCGTGCAACTTTTTACCTTTCAAGGAATAAAATGAAAACTCGTAGAGTAGCATAACTGGCTAACTTTTGCACTAAAACTTTTCAGGTTTTCAGGTGAGTTTCACTTCCACTCTAGTAAAGTTGTTAAACGAAAAATTTTAGAATTTACACATAAAATGCGTCTTTTCTGACCGTTATTTTGTAAAAACTTACGAACTATAATGTGCAAAAAGAAAAATTGTATGAAAATGTTGTTCTTTCTCTTTTATATCTAAATTTAAACCTTGCAACTACAAAAAATACCTGATTCCTGAATGTAACTAAATGTGTTTCATGTTAATCAAGAATTAATTACTAATAAAATAAGCGCTTGCTCTAATTTTATCACCGCTTGCATATCTTTGAAGAAAGCGCCATCTAATTCTAACTTGTTAAAGCTACACATACCTCAATGTTCTAAAACGCACGCCTCGGCACGAGTTGGACCAGCTCGCACCGGGGAAGTAACACATCCCTCACAGACAACCACCGTGAAATAGTAGTACGCTACTGTGTTTCGTACGGTGAGTGGGGGAACCGGACCCCGTTACCTTTCTATTCATTCCACCCTTTCCAGACCATTCCTTATTTCCTGTCGTCAATCTTTTCCTTACCCCTGTCCCTTAAAAGCGGTTAAAGCATTCGAGATAGCCTCTGCGAATGTTCATGAACAGTTCGCTTACCACTAGACGAACCACCAGCTCAGTTGCCCACTTAAGACAAGAAAAAGTATAGTACAAGTATTTGTAGTAAAGGATTTTTTAATCCAAATATTCTTTATGTTAAAAAACTCGCAGTTTAAGGTAGTCAACTTAAGTCGAGGGCTTTTTGTTGTTATTTCCCAAGATTTTTTATTATATTACTTTTTCAAAAAAAATGTTCAAAAGCTGATGATGCTGTTTGCGTCCTGGTTACGTATAATTTCTTAAATGAATATGTATTTTCTTTTTTTATCCGTTTCAACTGCCGTTTCTTATTCCCATAGACAAAGTAGGTAAATATCTATGCTTGTGTCAAAGACAAATGTCAAATCTCAAAATCTCAATTGTCATGTCTATATTACGAAATGTGAATTATCACAACTCGTCAATTCTTCACATATCTTTTTTTATTTTTTATTCATTAGTTATTTTATATACATTTGAAGCACATGCACTGTATGTATGGAGATGAGTATAAAATATTTTTCTCAAGTTACTATAAATAAAATAAAACGAGTTCTTTCATGATGTTGACATTATGGACATGGGTGAATATTTATTTTATTTTATACACATTTTTATAAGTGATCAATAAAATATTCAATAGACAGTCCATTTCAGGGCGCAAATTCTCATGGCCAACTAGGCCTCGATAAGGTTAGCGAACAAGTGGATACACCTACTAAAATCTTATTAAATGATTGTAATAACGTTAAAAAAATTGCTTGTGGGGGTGGGCATACACTTCTTTTAGATGATGATGGAAAACTTTTTGCGTGCGGTTGGAATAGTAAAAAGCAATGCGGACTTGAAAATGAAGTCAACAAATTTCAAAGGGTATGGTCCTTGAGTGGTATAAAATTTACAAATATCTCGTGTGGTTGGGACTTCAGTTGTGGTGTTACTGATGATAAATTCTTATTTGTGTGGGGTTCCAATAGCCATGGGCAGTTAGGACTACCTAAAGAGCAGTTTCCTGAATCAATGAAACCTATTAGGTTACATGTAAACGCATGTGCTGTATCAATGGGCTTGAGGCATACTGCTATTATTAATTCTAAGGGTGAAGTGTGGATTACAGGATGTAATAAGCATGGACAGCTTGGGCTTGGTAAAGATGTGCTTTTTTCAGATAGATTTCAAAAAGTACCAGCTACTAATAAACTAACACATATAGTGTGTGGTCAGAATCACACGCTAGCATGGTGCTCAGAGGAAAAAGCTCTGTATGTTTGGGGAGATAACAAGCATGGTCAACTGTTACTGACATCTGACAAGTATAAAAAGATTTACAAGCCTGAGAAAATTGATATTGATGTGAAGCAAAGGGTTAAAAAGCTTCTTAGTGGTTGGACCAATGTTTTATTATGGTTGGAAGATGGCGAGCTTCTTACATGGGGCAGGAATAATTATGGCCAGCTTGGTACAGATAAGCCCTTTGATGGGAGCATCATCCACATAAAGTTACCAGGTAATTTATTTTGTATATTACTCCACATTTGTCCACATAATGGTATATACAGTATTAAACTAACTTGATATCAATCCACCCTTGCTGCAACCATGGTACATATTATGCACTAAGAAATCATGCAACTATCCAATTGTGGAACAATTTTTGAAATCAGTTGACTAGTTCCTCAAATTAACAAATTCAAAAACTTTTCAGTTGAGTTCATCAGTAAAGATTTCGTGTCTCTTTAATAATAATTGTTACAATCAACATATTAGATATGTGGATATTGTACACAATATCAATTTCATGGCTTTTGTAATTTTACAGATGGCAGACAAGTTAAAGATATTGCCTTGGGGTCCGAACATACAATTTGTCTTGCAACAGACAATTCACTGTGGGCTTGGGGATGGAATGAACATGCAAATACAGGAACAACATCAGCAGAATTAGTGTATTTTCCAACATTACTACCTTTAGATCATGTTGATCTGAGAGTGAGCGAAATATATGCTGGTGGTGCACATAACTTTATAGTAACTGAAAATAAAGACAATGAACATGACAGCAGCATGAGTTAAAATATTACGTAGTGATATTGATTTTTTCGTATGGACTACTAGCTTTTTTTGGTGATTCCTTTTTGTTAATATAAGTACATTTAACTGTATAGAGGACTAACTTTTTACTACATTCATAGCGAAGATGTTTAACAAATTTACTCATTCTTCAGTGGTATCCTAGTCTAATGTTTAACATTAATACTAGATACAACAACTTGTTATTGTTTATCCTATAAAATATTAAAATTTATAGAATAAGTCTCATTTTAACAACTGTGATAAAGTATTAAATTTATAAGAAAAACTTTATTTTAATTTTAATATACTATCTAAAGTCCCCATATAATTTATGTTTACACAGTTTTGTAAGCAGTGCCAACATCAAAATGTAATTTTTTACTATTATGCCTGTTGTATTCTTGAATATTTGAACTTTTATCAAAATCATTAACGATACATAGACAAAGATAGCTATATCATATGAATATTCATAGTCCTGGTGAGCTCAATTTTAAATTTCGAAACACTAATATTACAATATTATGGTAGGTAAATAATATATAAAAATAAATATTAAAACTATATTTAACATCAAATAATATTGATATGGATAATATGTGTAACAAAAAATTTATTGATACATTAAAAATACTTATAATTTTAGAGAAATCATAGCTTTTATGACAAGGTTACATTTTTATCACTAGCCATTATTAAAAATACATTTGCATTGTAAGGCGATACTTAATACTTAGACTGTTTCTTATCAGTTTTCTGCCAAGACAACAATTAATAAACAAGGGCAGTTTAACACAACTGCTTGCCACTTTTTAGCACTTTCACCTTTTCCTTTCAGATTTTTGAGTCTTACGTTTTTCTTTTTTCTCTTCTTTTAATTGTTTTTGTTTTTCTCTAGAATTGTAAAACATATTTTAGGATTAATTATCATATTGTTTACATATAAATTTTCAATATACTACTACTATACTATAAGACTTGAAGAATATCAAACTATGCTTCATGTAAATTAGAATTAGAAGCAATAAAATAATATTTAAATGAATAAATTTTGGCATAAATAAGTACCTGTCTTCTCTATCCTTTTCTTTCTTCTTTTGTGCTTCAAGTCTTGCTTGTTCACGTCTTTCTTTAGCTGCTGCAGCTACATCCAAGGCATTTGTGTTCTTAACTAAATCTGCACCCTCTGAATCATCCACAGTTCCTACTTCTTCCTGTAATTTAAAATTAAAAATAATTTAAATATAAAAATTTGTATTTCAAAAAGTTATTTTAGAAGCTTTTCATCTACAACTTGGTCCGCTTAATCATAGGAAAACATTCAGTGCCATATTTTCCTCCACATAGTTCTAATTTTTTTCAGTTTTCAGATTTTCAGTTCAGATGTTTTAGCGTTTAGAAAAGACAGACAGATAGACAATGTAACCTATACAAATAGATATATTAATTATAAAATAAATAAAAATTAAATGCCACCTCATTATCAGAGAGCTGACTGTACTGTGATAGAATGGCCTCACGTATCTTCTTTTCTTCGTCTGTATATTCCCTTCGAGTTGTAGTCGCTAGTGACTGAGATTCTAGCATTTTGGTTAATTGTATATCAACATCTATATTGGATACTTGCTTTGGACTCTCTTCGTTTGGTTTGCACGACTCCCATTTTTCAATTATTTCGTTAACGTGTATAGTTATATCGTTTTCCTGTCGAGTACATGATTCGAGTATAAATATTGTATCAATTAAATCAATGAAATATATCATTAATTTAACCAATAAAAATACTTTGCGACTTACCACAATTTCAGACAATAGTTCTTCTAAAGCATCTTTTTTCTCATCGACGGAATCTTCGCCTTCTAATATACCTGAAATATAGGATCCAAATACTCCTTCATCAGTCTTTAAAGACTTTAATTTATCATTTAACCACGGCTCGAAATCCGTCATGACAGCCGCCATGTTGCTCATTTGACAGTTCTGTCTCGGTTTTATATTTCAAAATTATTTGAGCAGACGAGATGTTTAGGTACTTTATTAGTAACTTCTTACAATATTATTGCAAGTGAGAAAAAAAAACACAAGGTATACATTTAAATATTAAGAAAATGTTTTCAAAAATTATTGTGATGTTTTTTTTTTATAATAAATTCTAATAAATCGCTACAGAGAAAATAAGTATACACGCCATTAGTATTACTTTAGCCAGCTCTTGGCACAGCACTATTCCATATTTGACATTTCGCCTTGTCATTGTATTAGCGGTGCATCGGTTATTACTAAGCAAATTCAATACATACATATTGTTTTACTTGTTACTAGTTTTTAAACTTTTAAAATGTCTGCTCGTTACGATAGAGCTATTACAGTCTTTTCACCAGACGGTCATTTGCTGCAAGTAGAATATGCTCAAGAAGCCGTTCGTAAAGGATCAACTGCTGTATGTACTTTTGTAGTTGCTTGAATTGAGAAAAGCAATTTAGGGGATTAATAAAAATGTATGGTTCATTTTAGGTTGGCGTAAGGGGTAAAGATGTTGTAGTGCTGGGCGTTGAAAAGAAGTCGGTTGCTAAACTTCAAGAGGAAAGAACAGTAAGAAAAATTTGTCTTCTGGACGATCATGTGGTTATGGCTTTTGCCGGTTTGACGGCAGATGCTCGTATACTTATAAACAGAGCTCAAATTGAATGCCAGTCTCACAAATTGACAGTGGAAGATCCAGTCACTTTGGAATATATTACAAGATATATTGCTGGACTGAAACAAAAATACACACAAAGTAATGGTCGTCGTCCCTTTGGTATTTCATGCCTTATTGGAGGCTTTGACTATGATGGTCATCCTAGATTGTTCCAAACTGAGCCATCAGGTATTTATTATGAATGGAAAGCAAATGCAACTGGCCGATCAGCCAAAACTGTGCGAGAATTCTTAGAAAAGAATTATACTCCTGAAGAAGTTGCCTCAGAAAATGGAGCAGTTAAGGTAAGACTTACCCTTTTTATATAGGTTGTCAGCTAGTGGAGTGGTTTGTTTATATTTTACCTATTGAAAATTTAAAACATTTGTCAAAATGTTAAGGGGACTGTACCTTGTCAGTTGGAAACTGAGCCCTATAATACATTTTTTTTTTTATTAACAAAATGAGAGGAAACCACAATTCACTCACAATACTGGTAAAAAGATAGCTCTTCAAATTTCATACAGATGAGCCTTTATTTGGGTGAAAAAGTCAGACACATCCATCCAGTCATCCACACAAATTTAATAACATTAGATTGATTACAGTCTTACTTTATACAAAAAGTTTATGGGTAAAGCATGCTTTGGACTAAAACTGAAAAAGAAAAAGCCTATTTCTTTTTCCTTCATCTTTCCCTGTCCATACCTTCTTTCCAATTATCAATCCTTTCCTTAAATAATCTCTTATTAATAGTCCAATGCTGCATAGAACCTAATTGTAGCTTTTCCATTTTATTGTGTTACAACAGTTTTAGATTTAATTAAGGTTAAGTGACTTAAGATATTGTATTTATAATTGCATTTTAAATATTTTTCATTTCATCATAGCTTGCTATTCGGGCCCTCCTTGAAGTTGTACAATCTGGTCAGAAAAACCTTGAAATTGCAGTCATGAGACGCAACCAGCCCATGCAAATGTTAGATTTGGATACTATCAACTCATATGTTACTGTTATTGAAAAAGAGAAAGAAGAAGAAGCTGAGAAGAAAAAACAGAAGAAGTAATTTTATTTTGTATTTTTTATGATTAATACACGGCATAAGGAATATAATAAATGTTTATTTTAACCACATAGTGAACTTATGAATTAAGTAAATCAATAGTTTGAGATATTTGAGAATAAAGTTCCTTCAAATTGGAGACACTATCTTGACTCGAGCTCTTGTTAATCATTATGTCATTAAACATCTGATCCCATTCTCCGTGATAATGATTGGTATTGTCATTGGACTACAAAGAAGATGAAATTATTATATTCAGCAGTTATTTCTATATTGGCATGCATTAATATTTATATGATTATCTCCACTGAAGGTCGAACATTTTTGGTTTTAAATTGATAATAGGAAATATTATTTTCAAATAGTAATAACTATACGCTAAACTATACCTCAACAAAGCTGATATCATCGTTTTGGTCGTTGCTCACTGATGGCAAAACACAATTAAGAGAATTATTATCCTTTTCCTTCTTTTTGGTAATGCCTTCATCTATATCACTTCCAATATTGAATTCAGCTAGCAATTCAACACCCGATTTCTCTTCAGTGGGTTCAGAATCAAGGTCTGGCATGTTTAAAAACTGAGCTGGATAATTATCATTAACTTGCTGACATGAATCATCGGAGAAACTGATGAGATTATCTTGTGTAATATCTCTGTAAACATTTTTTTATATTAAGAATAATGAATCTACTAATAAAAACTACAGGACCAATTTTAAAAATCTTGCACCATTGGTGCAATGTGGACCCTGAGTTCTATGGGCTTTTTGATATGTAGCACAGGCAAAGGTGTGCAGATACCACTTCCTACTAATACTAACTTACCCATAACCAACTCCACTTATAGTATCATTTTCCTTAACCACTCTCTCCATACCTGTAGGAACATAAAGGAGTAAGGGATTGGGTATAGGATGGATTTTATGATTGGAAATAAGAGTAAAGTGAAGGCAAAATATATAAATAAATGGTAAGGATTTAGGTAAGGACCTGTATGTTGGAACTCTTTCTGGATATCTTTAGCAGTATCATCACAAGGTATAAGCCAATCTAGTTCAATACTTTCTTCATCTTGATATTCATCTTGTTCATCTATATAACAATTGAAGTATAAAATAACATATCTGTGAGAAACTTTCAAAGTTAGAAGTAGAATAATAAAACAGAGTATTATTGAAGTACCCTCAAATTCCATATTCAGTGATGGTTTTGGAGAGGTTTGAATGTATAAATCTTGAGATGCTTTTTTGAGTGCAATTTGTAAGGCTCTTCTTGCTTTTTGTAATGGTGTCACATAAACATTTTGGTCATTTCCATATAAACTCTGAGAAAAAAAGGAAAAGTAATTTTCAACGTGACAATGTTAAATTATAAATTTATAAAGAACACAAACCTTTGGCTTGAAATTTTTTTTTATGGTAAGTGCCTTTCTGGTGATCTTGTTTAGTAATTCGGGTCTTCCAAATTGAAAATAGTCATGAATATATTCATGCATATATGGATTACTCGAATTGCAAAGCGGATCTTGTAAATGGGATGTAACTTTGCGGAATCCGTATAAATTTAACTGTCTTACGAAGCTAGAGATGTTGGTTGTTTTAAAAATGGAATGATTACATTGTAAATAGGTATGCAAAACTCGATAATTTAGAAGAATAGTGCGTCCAGTACCGCCCCACAATATTGCATCGGTATGTAAGTCCAATAAATACCAAAGTTTCTGAGGAAAACGCATCTGTCTAATAGCATTTGTAACTTCTTGCATGATATTTTTTTATAATATTCATACAATTACTACGAAGAAACTATTTCTGAAACTAATTGCGTGTAAATTAAAACTCGCGCCTTTGGTCTGAATGACATTGCGGATTTCCATAGTTACGAATACGTCTATGGTTACGACCAAATATTATTATGTATTTTTTTTTGAACGTACAATCTGAAAACGCAAGTAATAGGTACCTTCTTAGGTAATCATATAATTGATATCATAATAGTCACTTGTATACAATGTATCACAATAATAAATACATAATTACAAAAACTGAATTACAATTATCACCACGTACATATACTTTGTTGGTAATATGATACTAAAAAACAGAACAAAATATTTAAACACATATTTTTAAATATCATATTAAGCGAGAGGTATGTAGTATGTACTGCCCGTAGTATTATAGGTAAATACTTTTGTCATTAGTCAGTTAAATAAATTATCTGTATTTGATAATGACATTCATGATAATTCACGTACTGCTACTTGTACTTATTATTCTGTGGTACTGCTTTATTATGTCATTACTCATTTGTCAAGTACTGTGAACTGTCATAAATATTGCATCGGCATTCGCAATCGTTTGTTTTTGTTTGCCTGGGAAATTGGGAATTATGAGTAGTATAGACATATAAGTTGTGTATTTTATTGATATCATCGAAATAGAACCTAAGCAAAGTTTTAAGAGTTAAAAAAACTAATTTGGGTACAAGACTTGTTTATGCAATAAATAAGACTGTATCAAAACAATACAATGAATAAATCAAGGTATGTTTTCCATTTTGTTGCTGTCAGTTTTCTGTTCTTTATTTTCAAATGACCACTCATCTGTATAAATTGATACGCCTTTTTGTTAACTTGTTATTTCAGGTTCTCTATGCTGCTCTTAGAGCCAGGAGAAATATATTTCGAAGATTATTCTTGTACGATGAATGATAACGAGACATTAAAAGGTGGAATTTTAACAGCGGGTCGTCTGAAAATCTGCTCCAAATCTCTCGTATTTGAACCTAGGGATTGGGAGACACCACTAATAAAATTACATTTAAAAGAATGTGTACAGATATCGGATGTAAGCGTCTGTGATAAGAAAAATGTGATAAGAGTTGAGATGAAGCAGTATTGTGAAATGTTAGAAGATAATATTTTGGCTCCCTATAAATTTAAATATGAGAGTAAAGACTTTTTCTTCTTCTTTGACTTTGTTTCTGTTGATGAATGTTTGTCCCAAATGCTGCAGTTGCACAGAGCATCCTCATTGCACGCACCAGAGCACAACAGTATGATAGCTACTATAATGCACTCTAGATACATGAGAATGGTGTTTGATCCAGTAATGATGGATGATTATACAGAAGAAATACTGTGTGAATTACAAGTTGAAAAAATATCACCTCTAGTTAGGCATCAAGGAAAATTAGCTCTAACACCTACAACTCTATATTTTCAGCCCTTTAATAACATTGAATGTGTAAGTGATAAGTATAGAATAAAATAGCATACCATACCTTACCATAATACTATTTATATTTTTTCCTTTTCTTCTAGAGTCCCATTTTGAAAGTGAAGCTTGCACATGTTAAAAGAATGTATAAAAGAAGATTTTTACTCAGGCAAGTTGTATGTATCATTATTATGGTGTTTGTTATGCTTTTATCTTTAATATTAGATAATATTGATTAAATTTTATTGATAATTTTTTAAGTTTGCTTTTTCATTTCATTATTTGATTTAAAATTTATTTTGAATGTAATTTCAGGGTCTGGAAATATATAGCTCAGAGAATAGTTCAATGTCACATATTTATTTAACATTTCAAAGTATAGAGGATAGAAATAAGGTATACAATATTTTAGAAGGGTTACCTGATGTGAGGCTTGAGAGAGTTCATGTTGAGGAGATGACTCTGCAATGGCAAAATGGAATTGTATCTAATTATGATTATCTGACATATCTTAATTGGTGTGTATTTTATGATCATTGCTTATTCAATATTAATTTTTGTCAAACTTTAATAGATGTGAGCAAAAATTTTATCCTAAAAGATGATCAAGGACCAATATTTACTTGAACAGAATAATTTTTATTACCTTGGTATATACAACTTAATTTATTATTATTTATCTTTTAAGCTAAATATAAAATAAAATGTAAAAGACTGAATTTGTATGTAAAAGAATAAAAATTCATAGCATTCTGATAATCGCTAGTTTTTTTGAAAAATTTCCGAAGGATATTAATACACACTTATAATATGAAATAAATTCAGTCTTGCAGATCGGAGTAAAAATGATCTCACACAATATCCAGTTTTCCCATGGGTAATAGCTGATTACACGTCGGATATGTTAGATTTTAATAATACAGACACATTTAGAGATTTATCCAAACCAATGGGTGCCTTGAATCCAGATCGGCTGGAAAAATTGCTAGAGAGATACCATGAAATGTGTGATCCTAAGTTTTTATATGGTTCACACTATTCTGCACCAGGTCTTGTTCTATTTTATTTGGTAAGAATATGTACTTATATATTAGGTAAGAATATATATTTAAATATACAACTATACAATCATCAAATGAAATAATTTTTGTATTCCAGGTCAGAAAATACCCACAGTATATGCTATGCCTTCAGAATGGAAGGTTTGACCATCCAGACAGGATGTTCAATTCAGTTAAAGATGTTTATAACAATTGTTTGAGGAATATGTCTGATTTTAAGGTAATAAATTGTTTGGATACTAATTGAACAGTATAGTAAATTATCACTATTCAGAGCCAGTGAAAGATTTGGATTTTTTAAACCGCTCTCCCTCTTCTTGTTGCATGTTTTTCCATTTTACGAACTCCCTTCACTGTTATCAGACATTTTAAATCGAAGAAAAGACGTCATTTTGATTTTAAGATCAAGTTCGTCAATTTTAAAACCGCATCATAGCACATATCTATCTTAAAATGTTTGTCTGAAAGCTTTTGTCCCCCCCTGCCCCTTGTCTACAATGTCACATGTCGGTGACCTACTTTTTCCTACCTCCCCTTAAACATGTGACCTAATTAATGGATAACCCCTTATAGTTAATGCTTTTCAGGAATTGGTTCCAGAATTCTATGACACTAGTGACAAAGGTGACTTTTTGGTTAATACTTACGATATTGATTTCGGTGATCGTCATGATGGGGCCAAAGTTGACAGCGTGAAACTACCAGCATGGGCAAGTTCACCAGAAGACTTCATTTGCAAACTGAGAATGGCATTAGAATCTGATTATGTATCCAGGCATTTACATTTATGGATTGATCTCATATTTGGTTATAAACAGCGTGGTGAAGAAGCTGTTAAAGCATACAATGGTTTGTATTATGTTATAACATTTTAGATTTTTTAAATATGAATCTGTGGGTTGTATATACAGTAGTTTATTAGTACAATAAAAATAATTTTTAGTCTTCCATCATGTTTGCTATGAGGGTTCCGTCGATCTTGAGAGCATATACGATATGAATGATAGACACGCTTTGGAAGTGCAAATTATGGAGTTTGGACAGGTGCCTAAACAATTGTTCACGAAACCTCATGTACGGAAAATTCTAACTAAAATAACTAAGCCTCTACATAACTCATTGGCTCATGACTACAAAATGGAATGTGTTGATGAAATTAAGCTGCATAAAGAGGCAGTTACGTGCGTGCTTCGAGATGGTTCCAGAATTATATCTGTTGGGAAGGATGGGACGCTGAAAGTGTATGATACAGAAAGCAAGAAGCAAATAAGGAGTGTGATACTTAGTACGACGCCGTTGAGCTCTTGCGTGATGATTGACGAACATACTGTTGCGGCTGGCGCTTGGGATAATGAAATGTATGTATATATTAAGCTTATTCTTCAGTTTCAGTTATTGTAATTAAAAAAAAAAATGTTGTAGTAAAAATAAATGTAAGAGGTTTACCGGTTCACACATAAAAAGTACGTGAGCTATATGCTAATAATCATTGCTGTCCATAGAGCATTTGATGTGAAAAACATTGAGGATGTATTGCGCCTTTTAGAATACTACTTACAGATTTATCAGAAAATCTGTGTGAATTCTTATGAAAATTTTAAGGCTATTAATTTTCTAGATACTTATACGACGTGGAATATGGGAGGGTGGTTGAAAGTTTTCGAGCCCACGATGATTCTGTTAGTTGTCTCCTTTGGCTGGACAGAGGTAATTTATTTAGAATAATGCATGTCTGCAATTTGTATTTTTTTTTTATTCATACATACATCATTAGATATCGCTTCTATTTAATATTTGTTACTCAAAAATATGTACTTTTAGTTGAGTTAACACCAAAATACTTAATTCTCAATGAAATAATAATTTAGTAATGCTATTTATGCTTTTCAGAGCGGCTTTTGATATCAGGAGGTTGGGATTGCGTAGTACGCGTATGGGGTAGCGTGGGGAAGGTGGGGCAAGCGTTAAAAGGACTGAAGGCAGAGTTTGACCACGATGGGAAGATAACCGTCCTTTCCTACAGGTAAGCGTAATTTGCAGTGTTACCCTATAATCATTTAAAGGAGTAAAATTGTATTGTTATATCCCTAGTTGTGTCACTAAGACTACTAACTAACTAGTCACAATAATTTCAGTTTGACAATTTACTTAGAAAGCTGCGTTATTTCTAAACGTCAGGCTATATTTTATAATAAGCGCTTTTTTAAAACAACACCGTACTCTTTATTGCTGACGTAAATCCTAGAAAAGCTTGATTATGCATGAGAGTAATAAAATGCCATTGATTCATATATTGCCGTCGTTGTTTCCTTGCAGAAGACGCAATTACGAGTTGGACATACTAGCGGGAACGACCGACGGCGAAGTATTTATTTGGGAAATCAAGTCGAAGGATCTCCTGAATAAAATAAAGATACACTCGTCTCCAGTATGTGGAGTCTCATTTCTTTCTGCCGATAGAATAGTAACTCTGTGCGAAGATGGTGATATGACAGTCACTGATTTGAGTGTATTGAATACGGTAAGTAATTAGAACTGTGCTTAAGAAATTATAATTATAAAAAGAAATTGTGTTTTTAAGGATATTTCACAAATTATATTTTCCACTTCACATTTTAGTATCTATATTATTGTTGGGTTAGGTTAGAAAAAAAGAAGAATTACATTACACATACAAAAATCTTGGAGCTCAGATAAAAAAAATCTTACTTCATCAAAATATCTTAGTTGGCACATTCAATGGCGACTATGTACTAATATTGTATCACCTACTGAATGTGTAAATCGATGTTTTTGTGTATATGTAAAAATTTTAAATACAGGTGTTCGAGAAGCGCGCGTGCTCGGCGGGCCGCGCGCTGTGCAGTGACGGCGCGAGCGCGGTGTGGCTCGGCGCGCGCGCGCAGCTGCTGCTGTGGGACATGCTCACCGCCACCCGCCTCGCTGAACATAACGTGCACGATGGTATGCCCTATGTGTGATTGGCCCGTGGTTTAAAGCAGTTGCGTAGCGTGGATCGGCTGCGAAGACAATTTTTCCGCCCTCCTAATGTATAAAATACGGGGAATCCCCGAAACTCAGTATAGACGGTGTTGCCATTCGCTAATAAAAAAAAAACATTCAAAGATTTCTAACAGAGATTCCCCAATTCGTCACCGAATAAGTAATGAAAAATTCCGTGCTCTTGTCGAATGGTCTGAATTTACAGTTGTCTTAAAAATATAAAATGGTTAAAAGATTTAGAAAATATATTTTATTATTTACTGTGAAATTTTGCCGCCCCCTAAAACGTGCCGCCGCGGGCGGGCCGCTCCCCCCGACCCCATTGGTTAAACCTAGCCTATGTGCTTACTCATAACTAGAAATGTAAAGACTATAGACTACTGCTATAGTTTTTTTGTTTTACAATTTGGTTCCCCTGGCTTCACCCGCGGTAAAAGGGCTGATATCCAATGACTACTTTCTCGTTATTATTTTTTATATCAACCTCTTTGTATTGTTTCTCTCTCGTACATTACTGTAATTGAGTCACTTTTATACGATAAGCTTAATCATATTATATGGAAGTTTATGGTGGGAGATATTATGTAATGATTTTTATACATTTAAGCATTTTTTTTCCTTTCATAACAATCTTCAGATAATATCAAACATAAGCCAAAATATTACTTCTTTTATCGTAACTTGACTACTATAACTTCAATCGGAACAGCAATTCATTTTTGTATAAATAAGTATATTATAGATTTTTTATGTATGGGGAATGTTCTGTTTCTTTTTTTTTAATGACAAATCGTTATGCGACCACGTAAATTGTGAAATTGTTATTATAATGTCGATTTCTTGCATTTATTTTGAATTATACATAGTTATTATTGCATTGTTTCAGATATGGTTCAGAGTATTTTCTTCGATGCAAAATCAGGAACGCTTATAACCGCCAGTGCGGATAAGTCAATAAAAATATGGAGTCTCAATAAAAATTCTTGACAACAAAGTTATGCTTCAAGTTTCCAGAGTATTAGTAGAGTTAGATTGAGCTATGATATTGTTCACATGTATCTCAGTTTTGTATAACTATAAAAATATAGTATTTTATTATATAATTGAGTTTTAATTTATTTTAATGTGTATCTCAAAAAATTGGTAAATATTTGTTAACTCCTACACTACTTTATTTCCTCATCTATTTGTAAAGCTATTAGGTACTTTTTCAAATTTTGGCTTAGAAAGTTAAGATACATACTGATTGAATATGCTTTTAAATTTTGTTATATGAAAATAAAGTTTTCTACATCAACGTTTTATTCTGACTACAGAAAAATCGATCCATGTTATTTAATACGTTAAATATTTAATTTGTCTGAAAAACCCAATAAATACCTTAATCCTGTTTGTACTGCACTCTTTGGAAAAAATAGAATGTGAGAATTTATAAAAAGCCATTACAACATTTTTCCTCTATATACACTTCCTTTTCCAACTAAATTGCGAACGCTTACTTCATAGTCTTTCATTTTGAAAGATTTAATTTTTTGGCATTTTAGCCTTAGTTGTAGCGGTGTGTCGAAGGGTTATTTTTAAAACAGTTTTTCTCATATTATATTATGTTCCCTCCAATGACTATTCCTTATTATTCCCATTAATGTTCAGACATTGATATGAATGAGAGAACTTTATTCCAGCATATGTTTAATATTAATCAACCCGGATACTTTTATGTATAGTAACTTTGTTTTTTTTAATTTTAGTGCATAATTAATACTAACATAATATTTCGAAACAGGTTTTTAATTATATGTTCAAATGAGTTTAGACTTGAATTAATTTAAAATAAAATGAACTTATTGTGCTTCATATTACGTTATAAATACTGGTGTGATAATAGTTTAGGAAACGCTACTTTCACTAAGTATATCAAACTACGGAAAATAATATTATGCATGAAATGATAGTTTTTTTTAGTTAGCAAGCATTGGACGTGGAAACACTAGTGGATGTTTCAAAATAGATGGCTATTTTATACTGTAAAACCACAGTTTTTTAATACAATAACACATAAGTAATAGTGAGTGATTTACATATTTTTGTTTACAAGAATACCAGAATTTAGATAAGTGAATCTGAATTTTTATTCAAGCATTAAAGTGTAACCAACAATAAATATGACTTAGCAAAAATGACAAAAATAAAATAACATCGAATGTCCAATTAATATAATTAAAAACTTAATAACATGATAATTCATTGAAATCATTAAATACAACAATTAATTCATCTACACAATAACAGACTCTACCATTGTCTTCTTGATGAGTTCCCCGAAGTTTTCGGTAACTTCACTGGCGTCACCTTCTGACGACGTTTGCGTCGGCTGCGATGACGCATCGGAAGCATCCTGCGTTGTTTGCTCGCTATTATCCAAGTTTAGCAACGTATTCTGACTGAACCAGTTCTCATCATTATCTACAGATTGCAACTTATTGCTAGTTTGATATGGCATCGACATGAGCGCTGAATAATTTGAATCAGATTTATTTTGGGTACTTACACACGCAGATGTATTTTTATACATATCGTAGTGATTTTGTGCTATGCCGTGGTATTGTAATGAGTTATGCTCCACGCTTGAATTAGATTTACACATGTACTCTGTTGTGTATGTGTGTCCATAAGGGTTGAACATTGATATGTGGGAATTTTGAGCAAACTCTTCAAAACTTGTAGCAGAATAGCTCTGTAATGATTTAAATGCATGGTTATCATGCTGCTGTTCATAAGTGTAATTGAGATCACACGAATATCTTTGTATGCTATTAGACACATTAAAGTCCATATTGTTGGTCAGTGGATAAGGTGGGCCTTTGCCTTGAAGTATACTAGACGTATAGGGGTCATGGTTGCGATGATTCGATTTGTCACTGAAATTTAAGATGTTTTGTTCCTTTTCATTCTTTTGGTTCATGTTTTCTTCATGAATACTTCTCGATGTGCTAGCGCTATTAACATCACAGTGAATACTGTTAAAAGCTCCAGTATTAATGCAATTATCTATTTGAGGAGTACGCACAGAATTTCGATTATGCAATGTGTTATTTTCGACATTTTGTGAATGTTCTTTATTATAAGATGACGTGTGTGGAGTACACGAAGTTGAATTATTAATATTATGAACCGAAGCCCATTGCCGTTTAGCAGCTTCCTGGTTTTCTTCATTTTTCTTTTCGAGACCTAATCTCATTAGTGTGTTTATAAAATGAGTTCTCACTCTTATTGGGTTGAACTCAATTCGTCCCGATGTATTACCACACCCGTCCCTCGAACAGCCACATGGAAAATTAAGTCTATCAACTTGACATTTTATGCCTGCCATGCTACATGAACAACTATCGGGATTGCAAACACCTTTGCACGCACACCCACAAAACTCTCTTGATGTCCGTATATCCCTACATTCATCCTTTTCATATCCCTCTATTTTTCGCACTCCAGCTGCTCGTAATAAGGCTCTCCTTTGTCTTGTGGGGACCGGCTGTAAAAAATAGTAGCTATCTAAATCTAGCTCAGATTCTGAAATATCGCTAGTTTCTTCTTCCGTGTCACTGTCTTCACTAGAGGATAGAGATACGCCTTGAATTGAATGCCGTTCACTTTTTAGTTGTTGTAATATCTGACGATGCAATCTCCTCTGTTCTAAAGCATGTTCAGCTAAAGTAAACTTCTGTATGTGACTATGTTCCCATTCCATTCCAAGTGTAGATCCCCCTTGTGATGGCACACATGAAAATCCTTGCGCTCTTGGAAAATAAAAGACTGTAACATTATCGAATTTTATTGATTCCTTTTTCTTCTTAATTACAGGATCATCGATATTCGCGCCTTCGCATTTCCTTTTGAGACATCGTTTAAGGGGTTTTTTCACTTCTGTGTCTGGAATTTGTCTGTTGTTTTCCTCATCAGTATTTATATTTACAGAACTTTCCTCATGTGCGGCTTCTTTATTGGTACTCTCTCCGTTACTGGGCAGGGGAAGGCAGGGCAATGCTAAATTGAAACTGGGTAACTTTACATCTTCTACTGTTTCTGATCCCAGACCAGAATCACTTCCATCAGAACGGTCTTGACCGTCCTCCTCTCTATCAATAAGTGCACCGTCTGGTGGGAGACTACCTAAGGCAGAGTCTTCGCTGTCAGCTGATGCCGTGTCCGTTTTTATATCATCAATATCACTTAAAGTGTCATTATCTTCTAATTTTTCAGCATAATCTACTTTACTATCACTACTCTCATAAAACTGAGAGTTGATATTATTAACAATGTTTTGATCGTCATTACTGCTAAGATCTTCACTGTTACCGTCACTGTCACAATTCTTATCATTTATCACAGGTAGGGCCGATTCTTTCTCTTCCATTGTAACTGCAGATTGATGATTATTTTCTAAATATTGCTGGTCGTTGATGGTATCTATCGCCTTGGTATTGTCCATTTTAATCTGAAATTTAAGAAAAAATAACTTAATAAAGTCGTAAGATTATTCAAAACTATAAAAATAAAATGATATACTAGTACAGGGTAGTACATGGTGCACCTGATGCCTCTGGGTGTCAAGGCGCGGGGAATATTATAAATCAAACAAAATGATAAAACCAAACCGGTACCTGTTACAAAGGCTGTGTCCTCGTCGCACCTCATCGGCATGCATTTGATTGTATTTTCCAATCCATGATCGTCAAACAGCTCGCGTACTCTACCACACAATTCGTACTATTCATATCATAATTCAGCATTGCTGCAAATATTTAGTCATAACTTTTAATTTGTACGTCAATGTTTAATTTTACACAAAAAGTACTTTATAACACTGCACAATAAGGTTCTTTTCAATTACACACGTCCTGCAACGCGACGATCTGTTCTCTATTTATTTATTTTCAACCTTATTATGATAAAGCTGTTCCACTGATACCACTGTTTCGTTAAACGTAGAGGAAAAGACAGATTACATTTCACAGTTTGCACAAATGTAATTATAAATAATGTTACATACAACTAAAATGTCATGATTTAAAGCTACGGAGAGAGCTCACTTTTACTGCACCCGAACACGGTATTCCTACCTCGCGTAATCGTGTTGGACGACTCTCGAGCGACGCAGGCAAGTTTTAATACGGCATGTATGAGGAATGTTGTTATAAGTCGTAACGTCTGTGTTCCAACAGCCCTTTTCAACTTGGCAGCGTTATAATTGGTTTGTTCGACGTGACGTTATGTCCCCCTTCACGCTTCACCCCGGCCTTGCGACCCTCCTCACCGCGTTTACCCGTCGGTCTCGCGCAAGCGCGAACCGTTTCTTGACTAGGTAATAATACCAAATCTTAAATTAAATTTCCCTTCATACAATCTCGTTCCGTTAATAACGTTTTTATTTTTGTGTCTTGTTTTTGTGTAGAGAGACGCAAGAGTAGGTAGATTCTTATTAAATTTCAACGAATACTTATTTTAATACTTTTTTATACGTTAATCGAATAGTACAAACTTAACGCATATCTATAAAATATATAATCGATAATAATGCATTAATTTTGTTACGAGCGCGCATATCATACCTACGTAAGAATAGTTCTTAGAATAATTATACTTCAAATTACATAACTCGACCAAAAAAATATTATTGTCCTATAATAAGGGATAGATGAACGTATCAACTATCTAGTGATATTTTATAGTTGTGAATTTTTTACTACAACCTTTCCCTACAATCTAAAGTATGGTTCTAAAACTCAAGTTTTGCCTATATTCAAGCAAAAGCAACTTAGCAACAAGAGTTCACAACCTTTCGCTCTTGGGGATCTCGCCTATATCATCATTGCACATCACTTTTATTGCTCCATAGCTCTATACAAGAGTATAATTCCATTACGCATTGCTATGATGTTGCATATTAAATGTATTTGCCAAATTTTTGACAGATAATATTAATAGACGCAACCATTCAAGGAGTATTAGCTATTAAATCTGCAAAATATGTTTTAAGATCTATTTCTGAAACATTAATAACAAAACAAACTTTTTTATTTTTAGAATATTCGGAAAGTGTACGTAAATTTGATGTGGTAGCGGTAGAGTTATGCGATAGGTGTGCATGAGTAGAGCGGCATGAGTCCGTTATAAAAATAGCTTTTCGTTACTCAAGGTAATCGACTTTTGTGAACTACATATTTTCAAATATTTGTATTTTAAGCTTTGATAGGCGTGAGCTTTATTGTTAAGGTATCGAATGTTATTTGCAAATAGGTTTTTTAATGTTATTTATATGGAATATAATGTGGAGTCGAATATAACTATATAATATAGACGATAGGCAATAACGCGTTACATGTGTCGTAAGGTGTTTTGTCATAAAGACTTGTTAATACAGTTTAATGAGTTTTTAACATGTGGTGCTAACTACACCTTAGTTTGTTTTACAATATGCAAGCGTTCTTCAAATAAATTGGCACTCGACGTCGGCAGTCGACATAATATAGGGCGAGTTGGCGAACTATACATACCAACAGGCATGTATACGATAATCAATAGATATTTTCAGGAGGCTTTCGCGGAGGGTGAGAGCGACGCTCGCATAGGGCTTTCTCACTCTTGCCTGTAATTTATGAAGTATATGGTGTGAAATCAGATAAAACACTTCAGATGATTTATTACTTTTACAAAATAATGGTGGAGAAAAATGATAAATGCTACTACTCATATTTCTCTACAACGTATTAATGTATTCACACATTATTTAGCAATATCACCTAATATGAGAAAGTATAGTATAGAATGTAGGTAGCACATTTGTGTTCATTTAAACAAAATGTGTATTGTTTTAGGTTCTCCTAACAAAATGTAGGTTATTTTTTTGACCTACTATAAATCTAAAATCTTATTAGTGTATTACGATTAATATGTCATCGATTTAAATGAATATGTTTTCAGATATTAATAGCGTACACAATTATCTAGTCATTAGCCTATTTGAATCTGGTATCCTTAGTTGATTCGACTCAAAAAGCCTAACTTCATGTATGTTTTCATATTAAAAAGTTAAATGCATTTAATGATTTTACATATACTAGCACGCTGTCGCTCTCTATAGTGTGTAGGTCTCTGTTTATATGTAGTATACCATCGTATCGCTTGGTGCCTAGGTACTAGGTAGGTACCACATAGCGAGTTGCGTCTGCCTGCATCGAACGAGCCTTACGTTTACATGGAAACGTCATGGTAAAACAAACGACCCACCCGTATTACGGTTATTATATTAAGTGTGCCGATTAAACCCGGCTTGACATGAATAAATGATTTTTATCACACATATAGAGTCCGTAATTTAGGTGTTTCTTTGTCGGGAGGTGGGAGGTGGACGGGGGTAGATTAAATTTCGAGCTACATAGCCTAGCTACGATGCCTGCGTTCATCAATGTCAAAGTGCATTTGTTTGATTATACAGAGTTATACACTGTTGAATTTCATTTATTGAAACAAATTTTGGTCAATAATTGGATAGCTAATGCCAATGGAAAAAGCTTTTTAAAAGCTGACATATTTCTTGTTCTCACATTACATATATATTCTCAAACATAGCACGTACAAGAGACATAGTTTTTTAGTAACTTGCTCAATAAAAAAAAAAATATTAAAAACCATACACGGAAGCTTAATGATATATTTTAATAGTATAACATTTTTGACGGTATGTTGGAAGTTTAGTTGTCGCATTTATATCAAATAGGTTCGAGGTTCGATCCTCTGGTTTAATCGCATGGTAGAACAACAAAGGCCGCAGCACCTACTTTTCCGTAAAGTCACTTTTGATAAGATGGCGTCATCAAACGTCTACATGTCTTCGTCTTGTTGAGACTTGTGTGTTCTCGTAGCCAATCTTAACGAATAACAATATTATATATCTTAACTTCTTAATACATACTTCTTATTTGGCTTTGAATGAAATCCCTACTTATGTTATAAATGCGAAAATAACCATGTCTGTCACTTCTTCACGCTAAAATCACAGAACTAATTTGGTCTGTTTATCCAATAACCACGCTGTAAAGGTATTTGTAAAAGATTTAATAAGAGCATAATTCATTTGTGATGATGATAAAACGATTAATCATCAAATACTACATTTTACGGTAAATTATAATTACGACCATTATGATTTATATCTACTGAAACTCTTCAGTTTTCAGCGACGCATAGTTATGGAGCTTAACGTTGGTTGCACTGACAATGAGTTTGTTCCGGTCGGGCGGCAACGGACCGATGTGACAGCACCAGATTTATTATTTGATACTTGCTGTGACCGCGACTTCGCTCGCGTGAACTATGAACGTGTACATCTATATGTTGCTCAGACTTAATACCCATACAAAGTAGTCGAGTAGTTCCGGAGATTAGCGTGTGCAAAAGAACAGACAAACAAACACATTTTTTTATCTTTTGAATTCTTGTTCTTTTGCTGTTTTTATAAACCCCCCCCCCCCCCCCCCCCAAATACATTTTTTTATATCTTCAATGTACAGACAGTTTGTTTACTATTTTATTATATGTATAGATAAACAGCATATAAATTTTTATATAGATTCATGTAAAGTTATCCATATACTGATTAACATATATATAGTTATCAAAATAATAATTATTCGATTGGTAAATATGAATCTATTTTAAGATTAAGGAACAAAACATTAAAGAAGCAAATAGTTGTATTATTTTCTCCTCTTTTATATACCTAATCTACATGGAAAATAAATAAAGAGAAATGAGTGAATGCGTCACAGAGATAAACGTGAAGGTGATAAGGGTTATGGCTACATTATAGGTATAATAATGATAAGTATGAAATTGTTGTTTCCTTTTTATATAAATATCAGCAGTTTATTCGAGTATGTTTAGTATATGTATTAATATTATTAAGGTGAAGAGTTTTGTTTGTAAGTTTTTTATCTCAGGTGCTACTGGGCCAATTATGAAAAATTTCCATATATTCCTACGTGATCCTTGAATGCTTATTGCTAAATGTACAGACGAAGCCGAAGCGGATCACTGCTATAACGAATCTTTTTTATTGTAACACATTTGTTTTTCACAATGGTTTTCAGTAAAATGCTCAATATTATTTACCTAATAATGTAATTACAAAACACTATTCACAGGCAATAAATGGAATATTGGATAGTTTGAGGTTAGATGTATTGATAACTCTGTGTACCTATATTGAGATAAGCTGAACTCGCATACCTACTATACATATCTAATAATATAGTGAATTGGTAGATATAGTAGTAAGATAGCTAGTAGACAGAAAACAATTATTCGATAGGTACTAAATAAAAAGGTGAAAATATTTTACTTCGAATCTAAAGACAGCAGGCAGACAGCCTTTTTTGCCTGCGTTCTAACCAAATTGTTGATGAAATGCATTATTAATATAAGTAATGGATCTCGACAATTAGCATTTTCTTATTATATAATTCTATTAATATTATAAATGCGAAAGTTTGTAAGTATGGATGTATGGATGTTTGTTACTCTTTCACGTAAAAACTTCTGAACCAATTGCAATGAAATTTGGTACGTAGACAGCTGGATAACTGGAATAACATATAGGCAACTTTTTATTCCGATATTCCTACGGGATACGGACTTACGCGGGTGAAACCGCGGGGCACAGCTAGTAATAAATATATGTATCCAATATTCAATTTGTTATTTTCATTATCATACAAGTAACTTAGCATATACAAGATACAACTTAAAGCACCACTAGGGCCTTAATAACCATTGTGATGTACATGGACATAATATATAATTTCTATTTATCTTGAAATGTCTCTTGGGTGTGGCATATATATTGGTTACAACGCCATCTGTCTTTAATTAAGATTATCTTCTAAGCCTAGTGACTACCTATTGTAACAAATGGTACTGATTTTTTTACTTTACGATAGGTGTCTGTATACTAAAGTGATAAAAATGTGTCCTAATAATCGTTGAATCAACAATATAAACAGGATTATTTCAAAATAAATTTGTATAATTTGGTGTCGATGCATAGCTAATACTCACAGACGTACTAAAGTGGGAACTACTACATTTTTAAGTGATTATGTATTATTTATGAAATGTCATTTGAAAACGCAAATTTAAACCTCAAACGGATCAACTATGTTTTGCATCATTTGATTCAATTAGGTACTATTCAACTACTTTTCTTCTTCATTAACATGAACAATGACAAATGTAGAGACCGGTAGCTCAAAATACGATTTAAAATGTTTAAGGAGCCCTAATCTAAATTGTTTAAATATAAGATTGTATAGAACCTAGTATAGTATTATGTTATCTGTGCTAAGAACGGTAATAACATTGCACAATGAAAGTCATAAATTGTCATTATATTTTATTAATTATAATTCACAAAATCGTACACTAGAGTTAGCTAAGTTATTATTATTGCTACTTATAATCACATTTTACTTTGGCTTGAAAATACGTTTACTTAGACTAAAAAATAATGTCGTACACCAAAAGATATTAAACAAAATAGATCTTTTACTCTACATTTGAGTAAAAATACTGGCACCTTAACAATTGAATTTATAAGAATGTTTCAATTAAACAATGTGTATGAACATTTTTTAATTTTTTCCTCATAAGTACCTATTAATTCAAAAAGTGTGTTTAGCTATATAATTTTTTTTTACAACAATTACCTATAGAATAAATTACATAAATGTAAGATGCGATAATTCTAAGCTAAAGTTTGCAATAAAATTGCATGCCCTCCTTAATTATTGAAGCAATATTTCTGGTGTGAGCTTGGTTACAGATAGTTTATATAACTATTTTAGTTAAAATACTATTCATATATTATTTAATTTATAACTATAAATAAGTCTTTAAAATTATTGACTTCCCTTATTATAAAAAGTTAAGTCAGTGACCAAGTCTTTACCGCATTACAAAATTGCAAATCACTCATTGAGATATAAGAAACTAGCTCATTAGGTATACTTTTAAATTGATAGAAAATAAAATACAACATTAAATATTATTCTATCATCTAGAACTTACTATATACAACTACGAGTTTTTTGGCACGTTGATTCACAGTTCTTCTAAAGTATTGTAGAAGATATTCTAATTATTACTTACTTATTATTATTATTACATCATACCTTATAAGGTCAAAAATTATATCAAATACTAGATAATTAAATTATGTTACTTATAATATATACCTACTGTCTAGTGGACAAAAACACCATAGAATAACTTTTATTATGACTAGAAAAATTACTTTACTATTACCTAATTATCACTAGTTTATATTTGATCAAAAATTATATCAAATTATTGTTATAGCTCTACATTTTACATCTCGTGTCTAGTTGAAGAAAAAAATATAAAAAATGGCAATTTATACATAAATAAACATACACTCAATTAACCGCATCACCTGTATCTTTATGATGCAGGAAAACAGCCTAGCTATAATATAGAATATTACTGTGAAATAAATGTACGACACACAGTTTCATCACGATGTTTTCCTTTACTGGAATATGTATATGTTCATAATATTAACGTAATGTGATTTAATGAGGATGTATACATACAAATGTAGCAAATGCAAAATGGGATAGAAGAATCTCACTACTAAAAATATTAATTGTATAATAATGTTACACTATTTACTTCACACAGCAATTGCTGACTTTAAACTAAGGTTATCAATAGTTCGACTAAACGCCATTGATTTACTTTAAAATCTAATGTAATCAAACATTATTATTATTATATTATGTACGTGAAAATCCTTCACCACTATATGTTTTTTCCAGTTCAAAACGTGCTTCGTGGACTTGTTTTTTTAGCTTATATGTTCGTCACAGGTAATCTCTACTCTTATTTTATAACACGGCAGGAGAAATCTGACAGAATTGCTATACGTTTTTAAACTGAATAATAAAGAGCTCTATATTTGTAATTTTGTATATAACTGGTGTTTATCACCTGTCGTTTAAGGCTCTTGTTTTATTTCTGGATCTCAAGAGGGCGGTTCTGGTGGAGCGGGGGGGCCGGGTAGAGGGTTTTGTAAGAGCTTAGCTGCTGCTGGAAATCCAGTCAAATCAAACCCTGGTGGAGGCACTATCCCAGCTGCTGTTGCTGTCCCTTGCAGATATGCCACCAGTCTGAAAATTAATAGGTATAGTTCTTTGTTAATGCATCGCAACTAAGATTCATTCAGTGTACATTAAGCACAAAAGTAATAATAACAAAACAGAATAAAAAAAAATGTTGTTCAACTTTAAATTTCTAAAATAAACCTATGGTAGCTTACGCAAAGAAGCTAATTAAACATTTTTTAGTTTACGCATTAATATTAAATAATAATTTTAATACAACACAGGACACGTACCTCCGTAATTCTTCTAGAGCACTGGCCTGCATCAGAATGTAATTTTTAGCTAATAATAATGTGGCTATCTTGGACAACTTCCGCACAGATGGTGAGTGAGCGTAGGGAATAACACCGCGTAGTTCGTCCAGTGCATCGTTCTGAAAAACAATGGTATTTATTTACATTTAAAGAAACTTAAAGTCGGTAATACAACAATATATCAATGCGTATAATCTAAATGAAGATTCGTTAATTGATTATATAAATATTGTATAACAAACTTTCATCCAGCCAACATTTATGAATGTATGATAATAGTTTTGAAGAATTAAAATTACTCACTAAATCGTGCATTCTTCTGCGTTCCCTTGCATTTATATTTAAACGTACGTTTTTGCCTTGTCGCATTTTCTGTTTGGATTTACCATCGCCCAATGCTCTGAAATAATGAATGATACAATGACAATTAATATGGTAAAATTTCATATTAAACCTCTCTATTCGTATATAATAAGGATCTTATTACTTATTCATTAAAAGCAAAAAAAACATTACTATCAACTAAAACATAATATAGCATATTGAATTGATTTTGTTTCTTGATTTTATCTTCACTTAAAAGTGCTTGGTAAAAACCAAAAATAAAAGGAAACAAAAAATTTGATGTAGTTTAAATATGTACACATTTTTTGCGATATACTATACATATTTTGATGTATAATCTGTTCGTATGTGATTTCTGGCTGATTCGTCGAGGGTGCAGGGTCCTGTAGAGCGGAACAAGTGCTATAAATTGGTTTTGTGTAACAATGGATGGGTTTCTATGTCCGACGTTAACGAGAGTCGCGAAACAAGGGTGAATAATAATAAAGATTCAAGAACGAATAGAGTTCACCCTTTTTGTGGTTTCGTTGTTGGTTCAAAATTTATATAAACGTCTACAATTTTGGTGAATGTAAATAATAATCAATTTTTAGTTCACTTAAATTTATTATTAATTTTAAGAAAATGTAATGTTATTAGATAAAGTAAATAAATTAAAAGCTTGTGAGGATATAGTAAATTTTCTGTGATACATTTTTTTTAACAAAATTTCCAAGAAATGAACAATAAAACTTGTCAATATGTACAACTTATACATATATTATATTTTTATTGCATTCTCTTCTAAATATTGTTAGGTCTTTATAGATTACAATGATCATTGAAAATCATGGAAATATGAATACTCGTATATGAGGGGACGATTGGAAGAGTACGCACAGATGGTGAAATCGAAATACAACTTATGTGGGGCTCATTCAATAGTTGACTATTTAAAACTGTATTAAAAATTAACTGCTATAATTTGAAAAATAAAAACGTTTGTAATGTATTTTTTTTACAATTTAAGCAACAAAACAATAATGTGCAAATTATGTAGAAAATTTTGCATTAGCTACCGAAAAAATACTCCGGTAAAACTATTTTTGTTTTCATCCGTGAATATACATACTTTCGCTTATATATTTATAGGACTTTTGTTTTCCTCTATAAATCGCGCATGCGCGTTTTGAAAACATATGTTTTTACCCCATTTTGACGTAAACTTATACCGTTGTAACTCAAAATCTACGAGAAATAGACGAATTTCTATTCGAATAATTACATGCTAATAAGAAGAAATAAGTCCCAACCAAACTACTGGATCAAATATTCGAGTACTATCAGTAAACAGATGTAAAATTGCTTACCGTTGTCCATAGCTTGTTCCAGGTTCAGGTTGATTTTCGTCAGTCGGATAGCAGTGTTGCGGAGGCGGAGGCTGGCCTCCCTGCATGTAGAAGCCCCCCAGGCCGACAGCACCCAAAGGAGTCCTTCGGCCCGGCACCGATTGTGGTGGAGAGTGCGATTCGCCCAGCGGCACGCCATCCCAAGTCCTCCGCCCCTCCATAATTTTTAATTAACACATAACACTGTCAGAAAATAAAATAACTAGATCGGACTGGCCGGTTATAACTTTTTTGGAGTCTATGTGCGTGGACGTTTGAATTTAGAACGGGGCTGTCAGATAATGAGGCTAAGAGCGGCGAGAAGTTGGAGCGGTCCATAGATCGATCGGGCGACGCAGATGGGGCGCGCACCCCTCTGATCTCGCGGCCATTGTTCGGAGATGCGATTGTGATTTATTTGGCAGGTCACAACGCGTAGGACGCATGCCGAATTTGTTTTTAATATGTATTGGATAGTCAGTGATGAGTCTGATGTGTATATTAATTTAGATAATCAGATTTTTTTTTATTTTAGTGTTCCCTAATTATACTTGCAGAAGACATAAGAATAAGAAATATAAATACGTAAAAATATTAAAAGGAAAATATAAAAATCATTATAGAAAATCCGGGCCGGGCCTATCATTTTGATATTCATGTGATCATTTAGAAATCTATAGGTTGTGTTTCAAATGATATATTCCAATGTCATACTATACATTATCGTCAATAACCCATGAATATAATAAAAGCCAAGCAAAATTATATGCTATTGCATTACTTTCATATCTACTTTTTATCTTTTGACGTATGTATATATAGTAGGATGATGTTGAATAGCCCTTTCTACTACAATACTTTGGCTATTAAGTACAAAATATACAAATAAACGTATTTTAATGTAACTTTCCATTCACTCCCAATTTGCGCATCGAGATATACCTATAAAAAACTAACGGTTTTTATTCATAAAAATGGCTTATCGACGATTTTAAACATGCATTAGTTAAAATGCTCTATAAGCTTATTGACTATATGACGTTTGATATAATCGTTTATTCCTAATTGTTCTATAACTAAAATGTCGATACAATTTGCCTATTAAACAAATTGTTGCCAATACCAAGCAAAATTTTCCCTAATATTTTTTACTTTAGATGTCTCATAACTTTTTATAAATGAGACCGTAAATCTAAAATTTTAATTACGATAGATGTGCCAATTGCTGCTTTTTTTGTTATGTTCACAATAAAAACGTTTATGAGTAATTTATTACTGAGAAATATTTCGATATTTTATTTATTATGACTACAAGTGGGTTAAACTCACAAACATCACCGTAAATCAATATAAAGAGCTTTATCTCGAGCATTTTTACTTGTTGATGTTTCTATTGGGTTTTATGATTAGGAAAATCCAAATGTAATTTTGTCATATCTTAAAATACACGTAGTTTTTATGTATATTTTTTTCAATTATACACTGCATAACGTATTTATAAATAAATTAATAGGCTTCTATTTAAGTACCTACACATTATTGTCAGTGAATACTTAATTTAATAGAACTGATTATACTTAAAGTTAATCCTCAAAAGCAGATTTTGCAAGAAATATTTTTTTCAATTCAGACTAGTGTTTCAAACACTGTTTTTATATCCAACATTCTTTATTAGCCTTTTGACCCTCTCCTTGGCACATTGGTTAAGGCGTAAGCGTAGAACCAAGGGATCCTGGGTTTAATTCCCGGTGGGGACGCACAAAAAAAAAAATGCTCGGTCTGGCAGGACACAGAGGGCTGATCATCTACTTGTCCGTAAAGAAAATCGATCAGTGAAACAGATGTACATCATCTGCCCATACCCCACTGGGGGACACGGGACTTCACTATTCAATAAATTTAAATCCAGCTTTCAATCAAAGTTCGAACTTGAAATGAGAAGTAAAGTAAAGGGGTAAAAAATAAAAGTCAACATCTTACACAATTTCGTTTAGTAAACTTTATTTCCTTATCAATAGTTAAAAAATTATTTACATCTTAACTCAATCAGTTCCGTTTCTTCAATTCTTTACATTTACTTACATTTAGACAATTCCATGCTTTACAATATCTTTGGTTCCAATATCAACGTGTATGGATTACAATAAAAATATATTTGGTGAGATATTTGGATTGGAAGCTAGAAATAATATGGTTGTTAAGAAACATTTCATTAGTAGGTTTATAAGAAAATATATGATGCTTAAGAACCTTTTGCTATTTGCAAGCTTCTCAATTACTTCAATCTGTTACGTCATCACAAAGTTTTTCACACATTCTTTCATCTGCTTCCATTTTTAAATCCAAATGTCTTTTCACAGCCTATACCTAATGACTAGACAATGACTATATAATTTATGTAACACATAATAGTTATACATTCAGATATTCCAATTCATAATAGCATATTATTTTCTATGATATTAATTGTTCCTTTCTTTTTATTATATAATTTAAACTTGCATAACACACGAACATTGAATAATATATTGACGTTTAATATTTATATAACAATTATATAACTTTGATATATTTATGTGTACAATGACCTAGCCAATAAGTTTTTAATCGGATACAACGTATTTTTATAAATATTTATTAAATTTCCAACTAAACGATTGATTGATCAGAGAAAGTAAAATAAAGTATCAGAAAAATCAACATTTATAATTGTTAAATAGTTTTATGATATTATTTTAATAACGTTAAGTTCAATTTGTTAAAGAGTACCTAATATAATCTAAATATGACTTAAAGATTTAAAAAATATGAACCTATTAACTTTTATCGCAGCAGAACAACTGATATTAGAATGCGATGTTTATATTTATATATTGTGTAGGCCATTGTTAGATCATCTTCAATTACAAATATACTATCTAAATTTAACTAACTATGCAATTTATATCTGTATCTGTAATTGTTTATAATATTATTCTTATATCTGTATCTGTAACACATAAAATACAAATACATACAAAGATTGGTCATTAATTTGTTATACATTCTAAGTATGGGTGTATCCTTAATGCGTTGTAAACACCAAGCGGCTATCAATTGAACTATTATAATTATATGAAGATTAAAAAGTAGGACTAAGCATTATCAACATCAAGATATAAATTTTAGAGATAAAGTAGTATTACGCGTAATGTGAGAAATTAATCACTGGTGATATTTTATAATCTTTGGCACATATAGATACATAATTTGATTCAGGTAACTTTATTCGTGATGACTCAAACTATTAAAATTATTGTCAAACTCTATACATTCAAACGATATTTACAACAATTAAAAGCACAATGTGCAGTATTTCAAGCAGCATTAAAGCTTAAAAAATGCACCAACACTTGATACTCACTATAAGTCGCTTATCATCTAAATTATAGCTAGGCGGCAAGGCTTTTACGCCTGTAAAGTCTGGGAATTTTATATTTATTCTATAGACAATCTGGTACTTGAATCACGGGTTTTGCAAATTTCTTTTAATTATTTGCAAAATGTCTTAAAAAGAAAATGTTTGTTTACTCAATTATCTTAACACATTTCTAAGAAATATCAATTCATGTTCGTCCTTGATGATAACCGTCGTGAATGCAAACTCAGGTACCAGATGTAGCTGTCAGGTGTTTATTTCAGTGGATCATTGGGCTGGCTTGTGGCAGGCAAGCTGCCGGAGGGTACTCAGCTCAATCGCGCTGGCTGCGGTGTAGGTCAGGGCGCGGCGGCGGCGAGCGGCGGCCGCGACGGCGTGGGCACGCGGGGGCACGCAACCACCGACCCACGTGTAGCTTGATTGTTATTCGTTGCGCCGCCTAAAATGTTATTGTATTTATGAATAATAATACGTCCAGAAAAAATTGATTCTAAAAGTTTTCAATTTGGTTCAGTGCTCACGAAAATAAAACAATCACTTTATAGTTTAACAAATCGACAGAACACAAAAAATAAACATCTTTCTTAAATATTACCTATTAATGAGCCAAGCATCTTTGTGACGGAGAATTTTCGAGTGCGTTGTGGAGTGCGGACTTCAGACAATAGTCTATCCATACATCGGTAGAGGTCGCCGGAGTTGTCAGCCACACTCGCTTCGCTGAAGGATGCTCCAGCTGCAGCGCTCACAGCTTGCCCTTCTTTTGTTGGCACCTGCAAAAATTATAATAATTATAATTTCTGATACGAAGGTCTTGACTAATTGTGAGATTGAAACTATTATTTTCAAAGCAACAGTCAGTTACATCTGCTAGCATTAACGCATCAATATCCTCAGGTATTTATGCGTAGTTACGTATTATGTGCGTGTTTCTATCAATATTAAATACCGTATTAAATAAGGTATTTCTTAGGATGTTAAATTATGAATTCATATTACAAAGTTAACTACTCTGTATTGTATGCGTAATGTCGGTTCATTCCGAGAACCGGCGGAATGAATAAGGTTAAATCCTTTAGAGTTGCCAAGCGAGACGTTGACTCATCCAGATTCAGAATCGGATTTGCTTATAGCTTTTGTGTGGGAATAATTTCCTTCATTTTATGCGATACTTTATGATACGCGTGCTTAGATCGTGTCAGGATGACTTGCATGTGCAGTAATAGTGAACTGCAAGGGACGGATACAGATAGAGTACATGTTTTAAAAAGCGTATCGCATCAATACGATCTTTAATATTAGAATATAAGATTTGACCTCGATGTTTGTTTCTTCGAAGAAATAATATGCTCAATAAGTCAATACCAAAGTTCTCAAATAAATCTTCAACTTTTCGTTGATATGTCTTTCAAACAAAGCTGATTAAGTTGACGAATGTCAATAAGAAAGAAAGATATTTGTCAAATAAGTACCTATGAGATAGATTTGTAGGTTAACAATCTGGGTCTGATATTTTTAAATAAGAGAAATAATTTAACCACAAATTGTATGAAAAATGACAATTTATAAATGACAAAGAATTAAAGAATACTTGTTATCAACAATAAGTTTACGTGAAGAGCCTATCCTATTGTAGTTGTTCTTAACATTTTGTATTGTTAAAAAGCTGTCCGTACGACTTCGCATGTATCGTGCTTTCACAATGGCTGTATTCAAAGCTAAATAGTTAAGATGGACTATTGTTAGAAAAATCTTTGCAGGTTTCTGCAAATGTCACTTTTCAATTTATACGTTTATAATTTTATACAAACATTGCAAATACAAGTGAATTCATAATATTGTTGAATTGTAACGGAATTTAAAATAGAATATAAATTTAAAATAGCACTCATTCATAAGAAAACTACAACAACAAACAAGGGTTAAACCTTGGTAACGGTTTAATGCGTATTCAACTAAGGGATTAATACATATATTTTATTTATTTATTTTATATATAAAACTTTACTCGACTAACCTGTCTTAGATGATCCAAATCCGTTTTGTTTCCTAGAAGAGCAAGAGGCATGCCAGATGCTGTGGTGCCAGGCCCATGTGCAGGGCTGCCGTGGTGTGTAGGTTTCTTCAACAAATTTAGTACTTCAGTAGCATATTCAAAGCTACTTCTATCTGTGACTGAATATACCAGCAGACATGCATCGGCCCATTGAATCTGGAACAAAATGTAGAGGAACCTATTATTCAAAGCTGTTATTTAAACAAGGAAACAGTTAAAATAAATACGTGAAAACGAATAATTTAAATTGTAAACGAATAAGACTTATTTATGTTTATTAGATAACATAATATAATATTGCACGGTCTGTTTAGTGTATAACAATTTATATTAATCTGTGGTCTAACATTACCCAGAGAGTACAGACGAATAATGGAAAAGTATTTCTTACTTCCCTTCGAGATATGCGATGGCAGAAAATCTAATAACAGCGCCGAGAAAATAAGATACAGACGGGCAAAAAAGTACAGAGACGGGTATTTATGATTAATTAAAGTCTCGTAGCCAACATTCCAGTACAAAATTAGACAACGATATTCGAGCGCACCCACTTCACGTCGCGATGGTTTTCATTCAACATTTCTTAAATGCTTATCGCTGTCTCGGCATGTCTTACTAAATGGGTGCGTCAACAAAGGTAAATAGTAAAATTTAACAATTGAAACGAGGTTTTGATAAACAACTAATAGTAATAAAATTACATTTTAGTAAAAATTTATACACTTATTCATTTAAACTTTTTAAATCGGCTAGCTGTTCGCCCCGGCTTAACCCGTGGTACATAGATAGCCTATGTCACTCAGTTAGGTGCAGTACTAATGGTGGAAAATTTTAGAAATCGGATCATTGGTTTATGCGTGAAAACGTTACAAACATACAAAAGTTTCCTCTTTATAATATGAGTGTAGTATGTACTCGTAGGTAATAAAACTCTGTGATCATGTAAAATTACTATCCACTTAATATTAACGGATAAATAAAGCTCCAACGCCCTTGGAAGATACATGTAGTTTATCTTTTGTTCAATATCGATTGAAAGCCTAGCCGTCATAAGTGTTCGTGTCTATCACTATTCACTACCTTGATGTTTCATATTTCGCCCGCCTACATGTAACAAAAAGCTTAATATCGATTGTTGCTATAGCCTTGTGTGTAGCGATTGTATTCAATATACTATATATTTGTTAATACATTTTAAAACGTTTTCACTAAAACTTTCCACGTCAGCACTGCATATGTCGCTCACTTCAATAAAGTTCAAGAACTGAAAGTCTTAAATTGTTTTGTACGTCAACACAGACATTTGGCAGTCGAGGTGAGGTACAATTAATAATGTAGCAGTGTAAACAGTCTGACTCATATTCTACGGGTCACTGGAGCGACTAGAGCCACATCTTATGCTTCTCGTATTATATTCGCGACGATTAACCCATTTACCAGCACATTAAACCATTTCAGACACTCGCAATATTTGTTTGCGGAAGGGTCAATTGATTTTGTTTTAATGTTATCCAGATGTGTCTTGACAGCGAAAGAGAATTCGAACAGTAACACCCAAATAGATTTTTAACTCTAAGCAATAAATTAAGAAGTGTATTGGCTAGACTGTATTATTTTTGGATTGACCAGGCATGAACACTTTCTTTATAGCAGTGTAGATCAGAATTTGTATTAACATTACTCATGTATAGGCTGTGTGGTATATTAGAGTAACAACTAGACCTATTAATGATCATCTGATCAAATTTAAAATGTCTAGCAGACATTTAAAGACATTGTAAAATAAAGGGCGGATGTAAAAGAGTAGCTATTATCGTGAAGGGTAACGCCGGCGCTAACGATACTATAAAAAAATAACCTCGAAAATTGTTTTTATTTTTAAATAAATCTCTAACATCCTTAATCTTTCAGTGATTTATTAACAGATCTGTTTAGAGAAACAAAGGTCATTCGGAGAGTTCATTCTGATCGTGAAGGTGAGTAATATTGAGTTGTAAATAAGATTTCGAAACGAACTGCATTAACCTACATGCTTGAACTACTCGGAGAAACTTGAATTCAATAATATGAAATATGAAAAATTATAGCGTACTGCTGCATGATTGGCGATATGATTTTACCTGTTCAGTGGGAATCTTGTCAGGGTTGGATCCGGAAACATCGATAACTTCTAACTCAATCGGTGTGCCATTTATGGGTACAGTTTGTCTATAGAGTAGATCTGAAAAATAAAAATTACCAGTTATTCGTAGTTATGCTTCAGAAATATTAAATATAGTTCCTGATAAATACCGTACCTGTGTTTGAGTGATATTCCCCAATATATCTTCGAGTAAGATACCTAACGATGAGAGCTGCAAGAAAACAGGAAAATTATTAATACATTAGATTAAAGTCGTTGGCAATGCGAAAGCTACTAGGGAAATTTTATGAAAAACATTGTAGGTAACCTTCATCTAGGTGACCGAGTTTCTAAGACTTTTAGAGTGGCTTTTGTGGGCATCCAAATGGATAAGTGATAGTGAATTGTTATCTAAGAAAATAAAGTATTCATGCGGATTACATCACACAGTAATAGGTCACTGAAATTACGACTGAGTTTATGTAATATTTCACTGAAAATTTATAGCCCAAGGCCTAATTCCTGTTATATAACACGAACATATTTGATTTTTTTTTAATGGCAATTACTCCTATATTAATACTATTATTATGAATATTAATATTTAAGAATTTTCGCAAAAGTTTTGTAGCTAAAATGGGATAAAGATAACAAAGAGTTCTGAAACTTTTCAAAAATTTTATTTTAACGTTTTATTAATAAAATTAGAGAAGCCACTTGAGCAGATTTTGTTATTTTTATTATACTATAAGTTTCGAATTACATCAAAAAAAGTAGGTTAAGTATTTTCAGATTGTAGAACCTGAATGATACGTTCTTTCAAAAATTTAGGTTAGAACAAGATTTCTTTTTTATTATTACAGTTATCAAGCGTTATGATTTTGTGTCATTTTAGTGTGCCATATAAATATTTTTACAAGATTAAATTTGTAAGATATTTTTGAGATGCGCTTTTTCTAGTCTCTGAGTCTCTCAGTATTGTTTTATTTTGCAAGATTAAAATGTTTGTGGTAACATTTACACATAAAGGACGGTCACCAGGTTAATGCACGGATTTGCATTCACATTTATTATCCAAAAAGCTCTTATAAATTTCGTTTAATTTTTATCAAGCCTTCGTTGTTCAAGAGTTCAATTGTTCATCCTATACTTTATATTATTTATCCCTAAAATGAACCGACGTCATTTTTAGCAAGACTTACCTGATTTGCCAACTCTCGAGCTTCCTATGACAGCGATGCGAACGCGCGAAGGGCTTGCTCGCTCGTCCCTCATGGCTTGAAATATATTACGCAGCTGAAACAAAGCAAACTGCTGTTTAGTTATATAAAACAATATTTTGTCTCATTATAAAATTATATTTTGTACTGCCGTCAATTTTTGTATTGTTTTCCTGCTTTCTACTACATATATCTTCAAAGCCTAGGTAAATACACTTTCAATAATTTCAAGGTATATATAATAAATTAGCAATATAAATTACTAAATTCTTTACAAGCCTGCTTTCCTGTTCACTTTGATGCGGCCATAAAAATTCCGCTTCTTTTACTAGTCTTATTTTCATAACATCACAATTTTAATTATTATCTTGAATACGGTCCAAGTATCGCAGTTTCTTGCCTGGGAGTGGCATATTCCTTTCATTCATCAGCCGCAACCCGAGCACGACGGTTTTATACCTACACACGACTCATAAGTACGTCAGAGGATTACTTTTTTAAAATTAGACGGTTTTTATACGCACACTTCCGTCGGTCAAAACAAAAACAAAACGAAAACTCTATTTACGTAAAGCCACTGCATAAATCTTATTCATAGGTAGTGCATTAGCATAACTAATATTCTTGGAAAATTTTTATAGCAATGAATTTGTGAATATTACCCTAAGTTATATCGATTACTACTACAATAGTGAATCATGTTTAATATCTTTATGTTATCCTAATAAAACTAAGATAAATATACAATTTCGTCATCGTATATTATCTCATATAAAATATATTTAAAGCTGTAAATCAGTAATACGTACGTGTGAAAATACAACGCTTTGATTTATCACAAAATTTTACAATAATAACGTTACACAAGTAAAGAGCCATGTCCACTATTTTTAGAAAGATTTTGAAGATTCGCGTCAGCATTCCCCGCTTGCCTAGTTGAATAACCCTAGAGAGATGTGTTTGACAGATGCAAACATACTATAACCTTACTTTGTAACCTTAACTTCTCTCGTCCGTCCCCAGGGTTACACAAATTATGAATGATACGAAATGCGGGAATAAGTATTGTTTAAATACTTTTCAAATTTAAAATAGATTTACATTCCTTCACCTATAAATATCTTGGTATTCTAATGTTGATGAAAGCTGAGTAAAATGGGCAGAAATGCAATTAATAATAATTGCTTCGAAATTACGAATTGTTAAGCAAAATAGATCCTGAACCTTTTTACGAGTACTTTATTTCTTATATTTATTTAAACATTTAAGTGTAGCTAAATATATGTAAATGTATATGCGTGTTAAACAATCGGAAGTTATTACGTGTGAAAATGTTGGCTTGACACTAAACCGCAATTTTTCGTGGACGTCGCGACACCAGCCGCAGATTTTATTTATGTTTGGCGCCAAATAATAATAGTCCTGTCGCTGAAAAAACCTGAGTGTTGCCAAAAACTTTTGCCGTGAGTGTGACGCAGCATACGTTTTTGTAAAACAAAATGCTTTTTTAGCCTACTGCGCATTGTGTTTGAGTAATAAACTATGTATTATTTCAATAGATTTATATGCACCTTGGACTTGTTGGAAAAGAAACAAAATTGCGCACAATGTGAACCTCATATGACAAAGCACAATTTTGATAACTATTCATTTATTGACAAAATATCATACACGTCATAATTGTGTAAAAAATGGCTTAAACTCATAAAAAATAACACAATCTAAGATAAGCATAAAAATGAACTATTACAAACTTTAGAGGTCATGAATGTGAGTAGATAAAATAGATAATAGGGAATCCGAATAATCGTCTTTGGTTAATGGAAGTTACATCAGCATAGTGCCAAACGAGAGTAGCGTGGGTGAACTGCTTTGGAACAGACTAAACGGGTGGGACGGGATGCACAAACATTGAACTTCAAAATGTTACTGACGTGTGCGGTAGGCACCGTTAAATCATAAACAAACGTCTTTTCTACGTAAGCACGAGCTAAATTAGTGAACCGCGATATACATTTACCGAAATCTAGTGTACATACCGCATTCAATAATTAGATTCTATAAAATTGTCTACGATAAAAATTGATTCCGAATTAATGCTAAAAAAAGCTCCCTGAGAGTACGTTTTATTTTTTTTAGTACATAAACATGTATTGAAATTACACTAATGGTTGCACTACACTACACATTCTGTTTAATTAACTAATGAAGTGTTTTATTACAAAACCTAATATTTTATCGATTCCATCAAGACGACTTGAATATTCGAAGGTCAAGACCTCAGTAACAAATCCCTCCGTAGATTTTCTCCCATGTCCTCAAGGATATATTCCAAGGTCTTGGAATATTATGGAATCGACACTGGCAGTGATTGGAGGACGCAGTCGCCTTGAGAATTGATTGTTCCATAGAATAAACATTTGAGATTCATTCTTGTTTTATGATTTGAAAGATTTAAAGGGTACTTGAAAATTTATAACGGACATTTCTGTTATACATTAAGCGGCTTATTTAACACCCTAGGCTGTTTATTATGATTAATATAGAAATAGCCTTACGCCTTTGCACATGTTCATGGGCGGTGGTATTGCTCACCACCAGGTGACAAACTAGCTTCTTTGCCGACTATGACATAAAAAACAATCATTTTTTATAGTCTGTTATATCCTTTCACAGAAAACTTACAACACTTTATTGAAAGAAGAACATTACGAAATTTTTTCTTTTAAAAAGTTACTAATAAATTAATAAAGCACTTTTTGAGCTGTAATTAGACGTCACTCAAAAATTATCTGCCTAAAGTAAATGACCCCTAGTTTACTTCATCGAGCTTATTGAACTCTGAATGCAGTCATATATTTTTAGTTTGTTTGCAATTCGTTTATAAAAGGATTTGGAAGCTATAGTTGTGTTGATGCAGGATCACCAAGTAAATTCTACGTATACTACCTATAAATTATAGAAATACATAACAAAAAATTTGTAGTTGTTGTAATTTTTGTTTCTGTCAGATGAGTTTTATGCTTCGTGTGGATAAAATGATTAATGTATTATGTAAGCTCACTAAACAGCGATTAAAATCCTTGATCTAATAATGTAATTTTAATTGTTCTTGACCTATTATTTTCGGGTAAACGTAAATAGCAAGGTGCGCTTTGTAATAGTTTACAAAACTTTTGTAAACATATTGCACAATAGAAGTTTCCATTTTGAAATATATTTGTTTATGGTTGCAGTTACTTGGTCAAATGTATTATTGGAAATTATGCAATTCATTATGGAAGTATTTCTTATAGAAACAGTGGTTTTTTTGCAAATCAAAAAAATTGTAAATGTCTTATCAGTTAAATGGAAGATTTACTTTATAAATATGCTTTTGTATTGGCTGAAAAAGCTTGAGACTATTATAAAAAAATGGCCATTCATAAACAGCTTTCAGTGATTTCTAAAATAATTATTTTAGTTTTACCTTTTGTATAGTTGCCATTAGATGATAGTATCAAATAAACCCAATATGTGAACATAGGTATACATTTTTAAAGATCTAATTTATTTGTGTATGTATAAGTATATTCCAGACTTTACACTGTGGTAAGAAAGGATCTAATAATATCTTCGTATTTTACTACTGATTTTACTTGTCCTTCACCTATAAACCAAGATAATAAACCTATTTCTCTAGATCAATGTATAATTTGTAATATTTTGTCGTCAAATGTTGACATATAAACATCTGCCATAGTTTACTTCAATGGTTTGCGAATCGTTTAATCTTACTTTTGATTGATATGTGCAAAAACATTTCGTACCTTCAAAGGTTTAGGATAAATATAGGATAAGAAATGATTTATTTAAAAAAGTATTCATCAAAACCTTTGATTTCAATTTCTTACACTAAATCAATTGAAAAAGTTTTGCAGGTTTTGTTGCTTAGAGTGGCCATGTAATTCGATGATCTTAATTATATATGCCCTGCCAATAATACCAAAAGTTTTCGGCGAGACTGCTACGATTAAAAGTTAATGAACTGTCAAGTACGGTAGAGCAGGTGCCGGCTTGATAACATGACTATCGATAATTGATTGGAAAACTCCGTTCATTGCGGCTCTGAATTAATCTGTTGGTTTATTTTTCCAGAGCGCTATTTTTATTGGCGAATTTCATAACTACTGAGATAAACAACCTATATTATTGCAATACAAAATGATCAAGAAATTTCAACGGCTATATTTTAATGACCAAGTTTAGTTCCTTAATCGAGATGACTATGATATGATATATTTCAAAATTAATTAATAGTAAGTAGATAGAAGTTTGTTTCATTACTTAGAAGTTAGTGAAATATCTAACCATGTTTTCTTTCAGTAGAATAGTATTAAGCTTGTTAATAATATTGTAGTATGTTTATAATTGAAATAAAGAGTGTAAACATGTTGCACTCTTTGTATCGCCGAAATAATCTCTAAGCGCGAGCAACAGTAAACATGGTTTTCATCAGATCATTTGCTAGCGGAAATTGAATTTTGTGGATTCTTGATGGATGAAAATTACAAATAGCTGACGTATTTAAGCGGGAGCTTATTTATTTCACAAGAAAAGAAAACGCACCGGCTGATCTATGACCACAGTAACTACCGCTCTACTTTGATAGAAAAAAATTGGAAACTATATTGCTCTGTCTTAGAAATACTACATAAAGTATTTGTTATATTGTATTATTTATTGTAAGGTGGTAACTTGAGTGAAAATTTAAGACTATTCAAAATATTTTATTTCAAAGTATTACAGTACTCTCAAAACTCTTTGAAACAATACCCTCACGGAACGTAATAACTCATAAAGGCAGATGACTCATGCTATATATACTTTTAACCTATTTGAACTAGAGCTCACGAAAACTTAGTATAATACAATTTTTATCCTCTTGACCGCATCCAACGTCGAGCAGCTCGAATTCTCAATAACCGTAGGCCTTCCGATAGGCTTGATCCTGTATCTTTACGAAGAGACGTTGCGTCTCTTTGTAGACTCTATACAAAATAAGTCTACTATGGGGAGGAATTCTTTCATTTATTACCAGCCGTACAGTTCCCACATTGGACCAAACATCGTAATAATCATTACCATCCACATTATCTGCACGCTAATACGTTTGACTATCAACTTCCTTCCGTATGCCCGTCCGGTGAAGCTTTGGAACGATCTAGCGTTGTTCCGGAACATTAAGGACATTAGGGCCTTCAAATGGGCGTATTAGTTTTTAAGAGGTTGGCAATGCACCTGTAATAACACCAGTGTTACTAGTGTTTATGTTTACCACATCACGTGACATTCCTGCCCTTTTGCTTTCTCTTTAATAAGTTTACTTTTGACCGCTTCTACTCGAATCATGAATCAGTCTAAAGAAATTTCTGAATAAGACTGTAGAATTATAGACAGAAAGACGGTTTTTTAATCGTAGATATAATCCATTAGGATTTGTATATTTCATGTCACGTTAAGGAAGCTACACATATATAAACATTTCAATGCGAGATATTAAAGCAATAAATGTACAGCCGAGACGTAGCTTGTTATACCTATAGGCTATATGGAACACTTCCGATGGATCGGTAATAAATCTAGTTAGCGATCGTAATACTCGCAAATGGCTCGCTCCGGGTGTACGTGTGCGCTTTTATGCTGCCGGGGGCGTTTAGAGTTCCTGAGCCATCAAGTGATTGTTTGCATACTGGAACTGCGTACTGAACTGAACTCCTAAATGTTCATCCGGTTGTAAGCTTTAGATTAGCGATAGATCCATTAATCATCCATAGCAATAAAATCTTGATAAACTGAAAATTATGAGATAAGCCAAAGCTGTGATCTATTGCGGTAAGCTCTACCATAAAAACGCATCAAATTCAAATCAAGTAAAAATATACGATATGCACATTACATAGGACATAAAATAGTATAGTACATAGTATCTTTGAGTTTGAAAAGTTCTGCACTACAAGTTCACCAAGCGTACAACCCAGTGAAGAATCAGATTGAGTGGGACGCAACTAATACGGTAATCTGTCGTAGGATGACCATTTTAAACTTTTTATTTAATAGTCTTTGTATTGTGAAGGCCCGTGCCCTCTTGTGTGGTATGGGACATGCATTATCATCGGTTCTATTTACCTTTCTTTACGGAAAAATCGTCGATTTACCTTTTGTGTTCTGACGGTTCAAACAGTATTTTTCTTCGACCCAAATAGGAATCGAAACCACGTAAACCACTGTTCCAAGGAGGCGGTCATATTATTGATATAATACATTAAGCACGAGAAAAATAATTTAAACAAATACTATACAAATTGTTATTCGAAATATATATTATTTATGTTCATTGTTTAATGTTTTACTCAAAACTGTTAACAGGATGTAGATGTCGAAAAAAAAATGTAGTTTACACTTTGAGTCCAACTTAATATCAATTATCATTATAATTTATACCAAACAAAAATATTACACTTAACTACCAATGTGGATATAGAATAACGAAATCGTATGTAACTAAATTATATAATATATCTACTGCTCTCATCGTATTAAATTACGTTAGACAATGAGGTGCTTTAGCGGTCAAGCATCTACCCATTCGAGTAAAGAGAAAAGTCTTAATACGTGTGATGTTTCATAGCTTTCTTTTTCTTTTATTGCTAAAGGCAATAATCTGAGAAAATAACTGAATTTTTCTACAAAAAACAATCGCACTAAAATTCAGTTAGATAAATATTGCAATTTAAATAATTTTTAGCTTATACCTCTTAATCTTGAGATGTTTCGCTGGTCTGTCTGAATTATACGTACGTGTGAAATAAAACTATATTTACCTACTATAATATAAACAAGCTCCATTCAAAGGATTTGAGCGAAGTGTTTAATAAGCTCTGAAAGGAAGACAGATTTCAACAATTTGGTTTACGTGGGAGCTGATTATTATCATTGGATTAAACATCGCTCACGTTTTCCCTTCTTGAAACTTATGAATTAATAATATGCATGGCATTCATTAACATCCCTTAAATAAATATTAAAAATAATGTAAAAAGTGTTAAAAATAATATTTTACTTGGTTGTTTTTTTGTAAAAAAACGTATAATACTTTTTTTAGTTGTACTTATTACATACATTATTATGACATTATATTTTATGAGACACTTATAGATCTTTTCTTCTTCCACTAATTTTTATTTAATACAAAACCTTCAAGGTACCAACTTCATTATTTGATATCATGTTAATTTCTGTGAGGTTTAACGTATTCTATTCTATTTCAGTTCAATTGTTTTGAATGCTTAAATTGAATTTTAGGTGATTGTAATGTAACCAATGAATGCTTAATTTAGAAAGTTCTTATTCACTGAAACGTTCTCATTTTCAGAGTCAGGCTATAAGCCAATCTGTATTTGGAGATCACATTATTAGTAAAGGTTAAAGTTTGAAATCCAATCCAATTTTATTTTATAAGAACATTTAAATATGGATGTGAAATGAATAGTTTAAATAGCTTAGAGGATAACTTTGCCTACGATTAATTAAACTATATCCAGGCACGCAAATGAAGTTCCCTTCCGGTGCTCAGCCTCGCTACATTTAATGAACTTTAAACACGGTAACCTAGTATAAAACTAATTAGTTCCTATATTAGCTTGGATCCAAATAAAAGTGGTTTAGATAAATTTAGATTGCACGGTTCCATTTTAATAGAAATTTCTGCACGTAATATATTGGCATATTGTTGATGTTTTTTGAAACAATGGAAGTGTATAACGTTTGTACAATTAGCCTAATTTGAAATCTGAAACCTATGAAATGTAAATATGGCATAATTACGAACATAACATGGACCTAAATATTATACGAGTGTGATGTACCGTATTATTATTATTTAAGAGGGTTTAACCTCAAAAACCCTGGTAGCATTATTTACCTTAAAAGAAAATTATAATTACTTTATTCCGCGAAAATGCTCATTTTAGTGGGCAAAATTTTGGGCTCCGGTAAATTTCAATGTTATGTAATGCTGGAAAATTACTCCCGTCTGTTAATTTGTTACGAGAACGTCAGCGTATATTTGGACAGAATTTTCCACCACATACGGAATACGATTTGCCTTACAGATGTCCAAGTTCATGATTCGTTTATATAACGAATAAATAAATATCGCTTTGTTAATATCCCCAACGAGATTATGCAATTCATTGAGCGGTTCTGTCCACGTTGTGATCGAAAATGCATTTCATCTAGTCAATGTATACGAATTCAATTTTATGTTATGCATGATATAATGAAATATTTTTCTATATTTTGTATATTAAAATGTAACAAAATATTTGCAGCTGGTAGCTATTATTAAGACTACTGATCTAAATACTAAGTTTGTTTGTATATTACGTATATTACCTACATTAGAGTAAAAACTATTGAACAAAGTTACAATAATAGACGTTCTGTTTTAGACAAGCATTGTTTATGCTACTCGTTCAGCTCGGGTGAGTCGCCGATCTATGTTGAGATAATAAATTACACATTTTGCATTTTTCATACAGTTCTTTTATATTAAAATTTGAAATCTTAGAATAATTTGTGTATATAATTATTGCTTATTAATTAAAAATAACGATAAATAATTGATTTAACAGCTAGTATTTGGTGACATATTTTGTTTATTTCAAATATAAATAATAAGGTACAGTATTTTTTCATTATTCAAGTGCAAATTCATTTAAGTTTATATAATTTAGCCAATAAGAGCTGTTAGATCAGTATTTACATAATATTTTAGTGAATGAAACTCACCTGTATAGTGTAAAATTTATGTGACTGTAACGTAAATAGCCTCAAAACGCACAAACAAATGAACAGCTTCAGCACAACACACGTATAGTTTGAATTAGCACTTAATATTGTTTATAAGCAACAAGTCTTGATGCAATAAGGGAATTGATAGAGCCGTAGAAAACACACGCGCCTCAGCCTCGAATGTTTCGGAACGACTGGGCGGCGCGCAGACGTGCATCCCTATATATACACGTACCGTAGCTTGTTTCAGTCGCTTTCAAGCGATTTTCATACACAAAAATATCAGTGGAATCCGGAGCCTAATTTTCTCTGTCACTACCTTCTCCGACACAATGGGAGCGTTGATCTCTGATTTGCATGCATCGTGAGACAACTGACCAGATTCTTTCAATCTGACTGTTGGATGGCCGACTTTTTCATGATCCACGCTCGCTTATAACGCCTTGTATGGCATGTTTCATCTTAAATTAGGGCTTTGGTGTAAAAGCTTACGTTGTTCTAAAAAGTGCTAATGTGGTAAATAAACTATTTTATTTTTTTCTTGAAGCTTATTTCACGTGTTTTCGAATATATGGGTGACAATCATGTCTGTTAACTACTATTTTTTTTATAAAAATAATGCAATAAGGCATTATTGTTATCAATATTGAAAAATTATTGCAATGAATATTATATAATATTGCCTATTACTTACATTAACATTAATGTTTGTAAGTGTTTTAACCAATTCATTTAGAACAAAGTCATATTTACGGAAATCGAATAAATAAAAACGAAACCTTCAGTGTGTACCTATTCAAAGAAACTGGTTTGACAGAAATAAGAAGTCATTGACCTATTGGTTATATAAATTATATTTCTCTCATAATTAATATAATGTAGCTTATAAAAAGCAAATAGAAATTCAATAGAAAATCATAAGAACTAGAAGAATATAACAGTTTGGTAAACTATAATTTATTTACAGTATAAATTTCGGCATCCTACACGTGAGAATTTGAGAGAAACTGTCATGTGATGTTTTACATTAATCAAGTTGTATGAATATACTTCATAATACCACAAAATAAATATTAGTATACTATTTACATAATTGTAGCTCTATATAGGCAGTCATCCCATGTATGGTAAACTTGACGATAAGTGGTATTTACTAGATTTTCTTAACGCGGTAAATTAAGCCTTCGTGTAGGTGCTACGTACAAAATAATTCCATTCATGATTTAAATACCTACCACAAATCAGAGAAAGATTTTACTGTTTTTATGAGGAATATGAATAAAGTAATGGAAATTATGCAAGTTATACTTGCATAATTATATATATAAATTTTATTTATTTTCATCTAATATTAAAATCAATCGCCATATGTGTTGCTAAGCTAATATTGTAGTAAATCTCGAGAACAATTCGAAATTCGGCAATTAACCCTTAACCCTACCACGGGTTAAGCCGGGGCGGTGTGCTATAATTTAATTAATCTATCTTAAAAAAAGGTTCATTCTACTGACGTCCTGGGGTGGGACTTCAGTTTCTAAAATGGGACCTAGTGCCAACAATATCCTATCAAACACAAAAAGAATATTTTGAATCGGTTGAAAACCCAATCGAGTAACAAAGCTAAAAAAAATAGTTGAATTGAAAACCTAATTGGTTTTTAAGGGTATATTATTAATATAAAAAAAAGTCACGTCACGTCTTTGTCATTTAAGTTATATAAAACACTTTATTAAAAAATCATATTTTAGTCATACCAAGAAGTTACTTTCATTGTCTTATTTTCAAAGAAGTTAGGATTAAAAATGTGCATGATGTAAGTATATAGATTATAAGTAAGTAAAATAAGTATTAAGCTTACTGTATTTCTGGGATTCACTCAATATTAAAAGAGTGTCGTCCAGCCATTGACATTAATCATTTATATTATTTTATGTTTTCAAAGAACAGCCAATGCTCTCTCATTGAATTATTATCATGAAATAATAAAAGAAAAGAGTTTTTGTATTTTTTTCATAAAATAGCCAATTCCACACGCTCAAAACGTGCCCAATCTGAGCAATAATGTGTTTTAATTAAACTGTCTATGTATTAGTCTGATATATGTCTTATTTGTAAAATAATTATTAATTAAAACCTCAGCTACATGTTCGGGTCTTAAAAATAATAACAATAACATATTATTTATTGTTGTTACATTGCAGAGATGTTATATTAATTAAGCACGTTTAAGCAGATATTTCGAAAACAAGTGTCTTGTGTTCACTGAAGTGAACTAGCAGGCTAATGAGAGACAAAAGTGATTGGTCACGTGGTCACGTGCCAGTCTAGCCATTCGGAGAGATTACCAGCATTTCGCTTACATAACCATTCCTTCACGTTGGCTGAATATACGTGTTATAACTGGGATCACTGTTTACAAAGTTTTGTTTTGTTATTATTTTTTATGAAGGCCCAGGCGTTTTGTATCACAGAAAATAAATTGGAGGATCGACGATTACGTAAAGGTTTGTCGCCGACCATGAATTATTACACTATTTTGTGGAATTCAAAATGTAAGGCCCACATATCTTTAGGACGGCCGTAGCTAGATTGGTTTAGTTGTAACTGTCGCCATAACCAAGCGAATGGTATGGTTATTTACACTAAGATGATCCTTTTTCATTAGTTATTAGACTTGTAAGTTAATATGCTATTTTTCTTTTTTTACAATACAATGCTTAATAGTTATGTTTAGCACTTGTATCTTGAGTGATAGAGAGCATTTCGAAGTGCAGTGTTTTTCGCTTTAATACTCGTTTTTGTTCCGAGAATCTCGTGAATATATCATATTATTTGGAAACAAACTTGTGGTGCTCGGTATAGAACCACGTGAGTTTGTATACTTGAAGATATTTGCACTGTTTCAAGGTTAACACATGTGTAAAATATAATATTGCATTACGCTCTACTTCGTTATGCATGTTACAGATTTTATTAAGCATATGAATATAAAATAAAAAGTCAGTGGAAATGTGAAGTGGTGAAGTCTACAGAACTGCCTGAAACTGTGTTTCGGTTGCGGGTGGCTTTTCCATTCAACATGTTACAATAAAATTTATGTCTAATTATAGTAAACGTTTATACAGAATATTACAATATTACCTGATGTGACTGAAAGTTAAACAAATTTATTTAAGTAAGAAAATAAGTGTTGTTGTGTTCTATCAATATAGAAATGCTAGTTTATTTCAATCATTTAAGTAAGATTTTTTAGACACAATTCAAAATGGTAATAATTTCTCAACAAAAAAATCTGGATAAATATAATCCTATTTTTATCTACTGTATCATCCACGACTTCGTAAAACCTATTCGATATCAGCTTGAATAGCCTAAATTCCTTCCCGCCCTGCTTTCTTTTCCGTAATAGATTGTGTCAGTAGCCGAGTCTGGCTAAATTAACGTAAGATTGGGCAATAACGATAAATTGACATAGATGTCGTAATGAAAAGCACGGAGATTGCGTGATGCCCTCAGGGTGGAGCCCTATTGCTCCGGATATCCACGTTTTCTTATTTACTTAATATAGACCATAGCGCCACAAGCTTGTTATATAACACCACAGTCTACTAATCCACACAGTTGTTCAACAAAAATGACAAGATAACAAGGGGCAAGATGCGGGTGGAACGAACCCGAGGTAATGTTGGTCGTATATGATTAAAATTGATATAAGTATAATCTTAATATATATAAATCTCGTGTCACAATGTTTGTCCTCAATGGACTCCTTAACCACTTAACCGATTATAATAAAATTCGCACACCATGTGCAGTTCGATCCAACTTGAGAGATAGGATAGTTTAAATAATTTTAATTACGATAAATGACAACCCGGGCGGAGCCGGGGCGTGCAGCTAGTTGTTTTATAAAAATATGTACATACTTTTTGTGCTGTGGCAGATTACAAATCACCATCGCATGATAATAAGCCTGAAGATCTGTGTTTTCATAATTTAAATTCTTAACTAATATTGAACTGTAACAACCGCGATATTGTCTAAATGTTTTTGGCTTTTAGTATGAGATCAAAGGCGTTGAACTACTGTATGCTGTATTCTGTGGTAATATTGTGATTTGTGACTTTATTACTGGAGACCTGAAAATCTTTCTTTGAAACACGTGTAGACCAACCTGGAATATATTTCATAGATTGAACATTCTAAGAATGCAGTAATAGATGATTGGATTACGGATTGAATTAGTTATTTCATTATTGACGATACTTCTAATGGATAATTATCACAATTCTAGAAAATACAATGACTCTGGCATCTACTATTGACTTCTTTGAATTTATATTTTACACATTGCTAGTATACAAAACAACAACTTCGTGGAATATATTGGATTAAATATTCAAATGTTATTTCATATTCTAATAAATTGTATTCCTGGTAATACAGAAGCTTTGTGTATCTACTGCGTAGGATGACGTATCGGTTTGGACAGTATTCCCTAAATACAGATATGAATGGAAAATTCATTTGGCGCCAAGTACTTGATACGTTGACCCTGATGAGTATTGATAACGTTCATTAGTCTATTTTTAGTAAGCGTTCATTACATTTCACTTCTCCTGCAATATAATTCGAATGGTAAGAACGTTAATAACATCATGTTAATGCTTTATTTATAACTTATCATATTTCTGAAAAGGGGTAACTAATAAATTACAGACAACACCAAGCTTTGAAACAAGGTCTTGTCTTTCCAGTTAAGAGAATAAGCTCGCAAGTACATATTGTGATAAAATAAGAAGTAACAGGAACTCTAATAACTTAGGTATAAAGAAGGTCAAACAATAAAAAGATCACAATAGTAGATGCGACATTTTCTAGTTTTCCGAGAAGCCAGATGCTTTAAAATTAGTTATTACTTGAACAGGATACAGAGAAGATATTAGAATAAAGCTGAAACAATATACGCCATAATACGATGACAGTTTGTGTGTCTTGGAGTTATCGTATACGTATCTTTTTATAACCCCAGATGTTGGCTATTGCAATAGATTAATAGATTATACCTAGACTTCTATTTCTGCAGTCCATTTATTTTGACAAGATTCGAACTAAATATAGCTCCGCTTCCGCCCCACGGCTCATCGCTACGAAATTCTAGTTTATGACTCAATAAAATTCTAAAACACATCAAAAGGTGAAAATTCAAATTTTACTAGCTATTTACTAGCAATCCCCAAGTTGCTGTATAAATAACGGAGACCTTCTGCGAGATATTCGAATGTTGATTTCAATCATCACAGCTTTGTTGGTTTAATTCATGTATGCCAGTAATCGGTTACTGAAATCAAATCAATTTTAAAAGGGAAGTGTAAAGTAAGTGCATTAAAGGGTTTTTTTATGTTATTACATCATTGCATTATATGTATTTAATATCGTTTTATTTCATTATGACATTCCTAAATATAATTTAATAATTTAAAAATAAGTATAATAATTTATTTTTATGACATTTGAATTCGAATTCTATAATAGTTGTATCCTGCTTTACTGCTATAAGGATTTATTTAACTAAGAATGCCTAAATTACTAGCGTATTAATAACACTAGCAATGGAATATAGTTTGCATGGCACCCGAAAACGAAATATCCTTACGTCATTACATAGTAATGAAGTGTAACGGAGTCACGTGAACATGCGGCGTAGCGTTACGTAGCTAATATGCAGCTAATATAAAAGCTTTGAAATACAACATTGTTTTGTCATTATGTTAAAATAATAATATGACTTTACTATTTTGGGGACTTACAACGATGTTATTCACCGCCTCTAGTGTAAAATGTAAATACTAGGTAATGAGTTAACGAGTAGATGATGAATAATGAGCTAGAAATATCTCTGACAGAAAGAAGGAAATTTGTATTTTAAGTGGCAATTACCATGAGATACGAATGATTTTTCTATTTCTACTTTTGATCGAGCACGTAGCGTAACATATTTTTCATTCAAAATTAAGATGAAAACGTCGAAGCATCGTCGACTTTAAAATGCGCATTTTATTTCATGATATTATATCTATCAGAAATTATATATATTTTCTATGGATGTGACCTTTTTAAATAATTTCTTTATGTGGTCTATAAACATGAAAAGCCATTAAAGCTTCAACATCAATAATTACATAACCAGACATTTATATGATATGCGGCCTTTATGGGATTTATCTGAATATCCTTTACGATAAAATTATAACATATAACCTCTACACGCGTTAATTGTACTGAATTCTACTGCATTACAATTTTTGTAATGATTAAATTGTTGCTTGTAGATTTTATTCAGAAACAAGCTCAGCATACGCTTGCATATAGACAGCTAATTGATCATTACGTTAAAAGTAATTTCATATGAAAAATATTTAATTGCCGGGTTGTTTACATTCGCTTCCTGAGAAAATGGTAGTCCAATAATAAGATCAGACGTTCCCTCGAAAGTTGTATGTTCAATTCATCGTAAAACGCAAAACCTTTACACAGAAATACTTAACAGTTTAAATGACGCATTAACAAGATTAGTGTACGTTTGTATGAATGCCAGGATTTATATATTTTTGTCATTGATAAATTCAAAAAATAACAAATAGCTAGTTGAACTTCGTCCAGCCACTTTATGCAAGTGGAACCACATGGAACACACCAAATTGTAATGATTTTTTTATGGATCTACTTTAATATTAAAATAATTCATAGTTTAGTGGCGTTGTTTTCGCCTACATTTTTACGTATGTTATACTAAATTTTTGTATTAATATAAAAAATAATCATAATGCAGTATTTTAAATGAGTCAAACATTAGTCACAAACAGATGGTCGCTGATGTGCGGTTGCCTTCACTTTGAATGAAAAAAGGTCACGTCACGAAGGAAATACATAAACTCAATAATAAATTTGAAATATTCATTTTCGCTTATTTACATCAAATATGAAATTTTATTGTTATCTATCGTAATATTGACCGCCTCTTTGGCATAGTGGTTACCGCATGAGCGTAGATCCGAGGGGTCCTGGGTTCAATTCCCGAAGGGGACGCACTAAAAAAAGGTCTCGGTCTGGTAGGACACAGAAGGCTGATCACCTACTTGTCCTTAAAGAAAATCGATCAGTGAAACAGATGTACATCATCTGCCCCATACCCCACCAGGGGACACGGGACTTCACTTTTTATCGTAATATTACCATATACTCAAAATGCGAAAAATGCGTTACTGGAAATAGCTATCATTCAATTGCATTTTCGGGATTAATATTGAACAAACTGTTACGAAGCACTTACTCCAGTTTGTAAATAACATAACAAAATAACATTAAAAACTATAAAAGCAGGAAGCAATATTTTAGAATGCGAGGTTAGTGGCGCGTACGATATAAAAACATTATTTGTAAAACAATAGGAACGATGTAACAAAACACGTGGATTCCTTTCTGTGGTGTTCTTATAACTGTACCCAATTATCAATAAAATAATTTTCCTTTCATAATAAAACAAAGAACGAACGAAGAAAAATATTTTGAATATTCAAATTATTTTCAAAATCGATTTCCTTTCTATTGCATTAAATAATAAACCACATTCCTATAGTAAAATTCTATCTATATAAAGAATTTTAGGCGTGCAACGAATCAAATCCACATCGATCATCAAAAAATAAGCATTTATTGTAAAATATTAGTTAGAGTATAATATAAATCAACGGCTACAAAATTTGTAACTATCAGTCGAGTACTGGAATACTTACTAAAGAGCTACATATTACGTAGTTTCTACGTAAATGATTTTATTGACTAAATTCAGTTGAAGCGAAACTCCTCACCTCATAAAAGGATATTAGGTGCACACGGTACCAAATGAGAGGAAACCTTAATTTTAATATGTTGTTTATAAATAAATTCGGGGACGCAATCAAACTAACTAATTTTAACTTTCGTATTGTATCACATTTGAATCTGTAAAAATAAACAAGATTACTTGTCGCCCACTACTTGCAAGCTGCGTGATTCATTTCCACGCGACCATGCTTGACATACGCGAACGATTCACACGAGATATCCGACAATTTGTTTCGCTAATTCAATATTTACTATTCCGTTTGTTATTTCAAATCGTTCAATGAATTCGATGCTACGTAAATTTCCACCGTTAATTTTTAGTTCATTACGTCATACTAATTGTAAAATTATGAATTACGTTTACGTTCCAGAAAATATGACAAAACTCTTTATGATTGCTCGCAAAAATAACTTTACGGTTGTGCTACTTTTTAAAAGTCAATGTGCTACGTATTATAATAAATAACAAAACGCATGAAATGCTTTATTTTCGCCGCATGGTCGTTGAATGGTTGAGGAGTTATGGTTCGAAAACAAACATTAATTGTGTGACGAGTTTGCGTCGATATATTTAAGAGTTATCAATCGCTTCCCTTGCGATATGTTTGTGTTTACGGCACTTTTTACCGATTACCCGGAGCACAGAAAGCATCCTCGCTAAGTAGCGGGTGGCATCCGGCATGGTTCATTCCACCGACTGAATTCCTCTGTGACAAGTTAATCTTCACATCCTAATTTGTTGGGCGCCGCCTTGCCATATCTGTGGCATTTAAAGAGCCCGGTCAAAAACCTTACCTGAAAGCACAAACATTCATAATCCTCATTGATTCCGACCTCATTCTTATAAGAAGTAGTTAAGTGGGACACATTATCATATTTAATCCTATCAGTTCAACGACCAAACCATACCTTTGAGTATAAACATTGCCGATGATATATTGCGGTCTGGATATAGTTAAAAACTTTCGTAATTTAGGAATGGTATTTTATACAAAATTATATCTAGGATGTGTGCTGAGTAAATAAATATTAATCAAAATATGTAATTTAATAACTAGAAAATAAATTGTTACTTTATTTTGCCAAATTTAGATTAACTTTGATACATTGTTAGGATATTGCTTAAAATAATTCTTTAATAATTTCCATTTAATTTGAATTTTATCAAATATTCAGTATCGATATTTTCATTAAATAAACATGAAATGTGTAAGGGTTGTGCTGGTATTCTTTCATAAAACAACGCAAATTATTTCTCCGATTACTATTGAATCTACAAATCCACGTGCTAGTGTCATTCACCTGTGAATACTTTCCGTGGTCTCTAATGAGGATTCGATGGAAAGTTTCGGAAAACTAGAAGGCCCATTTCATTGAACAAATATTTGCGAAAGCAAGTTTCCATTCACTCTGCTACTATGTAGGGAAGAATTTTGTAATGCCTTGTGAAGGGAAAGTACTACTAATACTGTAGACAGAAAATTTGACTGAAAGAAATAATGTTTTATGAGAAAGAAAATTGCATTCGAAGATTTCGGAATATTCGCACACGGGAATAGAACCGACTAAAATCTGTTAAAGTTATAACTCGCACTTTAATCACATCGATCATTAGGGTAAATTATAAGGATGAAACCTAAAAACCTTGATAAATGAAAGGAAAACCGTAAAATCTTAAATTATTTACAAACAATGTTTACCAACCTCATACACACAGTTACGCTTCATTCAAAAAAGGAGTCTTCGTTAGCAACACGTGCAAATTGCAATCGTCATATCTAAACAGATATTCATTAATTTAATGGATAAACATGAATTGAATTTGATGAATTTTTAATTGCTAACAAAAGTAAACAGTTGGGTGTTTGGGTAATAATGCTTGACCCCTTATAAGTTCAGAATTCATGGATTCCTCTCATTTCTAGTTCGTTTGACAGATTTCGTCCATTTGATTGATCCTTACGATCAATGTAGTAGTATAGAGTAGTAAAGGGAGTAATTTTAGCAGAATTTAGTCGGTTCGATTCTCGGGTGGGATAAGAAAATTTTCCAAAATTTTCCTGGATAAATGTTTTTCCATTGCAAAACATACCCACATAGGATTTACCAACAGGTAATTTTATTAAAGTTAAATTAATATCTATAATATGCACATCATACATATACTCGAAAGATATATAAGAAACTTGAAGCTAAATTGAATCGTCTTAATATGCAGTATTTAAAAAATTGAGAAGTTTATATAAAACATAACTAATGAACATCTATCCAGAACAAGCAGGAAAATTGCTATTATTTTACTGCCGGCATAAAAAATATAATAAAAACCTAAAAGTCGGTATTAATAACAATTAGCTAATTATACCACGTAAGTAGACATGTAATACTTCATAAGAAATGACCAACACGCAAACTAATTACTTGTACAGTAATTAATAATATGTAGCGTTGTATGAGAAATAATATAAATAGGTTCCGTGCATCTAGCCACGTGTTTGTTTCAGCATTCAGCGCACATTCCGCTAGAACTTTCCCACAACGATCGATAGATATAGTAGAAGCAAGGTTCAAAACAAGGGGTGTTTCGCTTACTTATATTATATATCTTGATGTGTTTGCTATTGTGAATTGACTGAATGCTTAAATACTTGGAGTGATTCAGCGTTAAGACTTGTCTGATATTTAAGTTATGTTTAAAACCCGAAACTGGCAAGAGTGTTAATTATTATTCATGTGGTAACGATTTGTACTGTATGAACAGTAGGGCTTTATGAGATTTCCTTAACATCTTATTGAATTTATTAAAAGAGATGACAGAACATTGTTTCACAGATACAAATAGGTACAGTGACTTATTAATTAATTCAAAACAGAACATATGCGTGAATTAAAATATATTATTAAATAACATCTATTAACAACATAGAAAAGTCTACAACGTTAGTAAGCAATGGCGTGTTATTATTCGTTATGATTCAACTGATGTTTACGGCTGCGTACGGTTCACGGTTGCGATATTTTGCAAGTTTGTTTGTTTTCCCATTAAACAATGTAAATGTAATTAAATAAACATTAGTTTTGCAGTAACATACATACAGTTTGATCAATGACACGCGGTACATGTTACAATGTTTATCGACTACTCTGTTGTTCTAAGGTTGTCTACTTCCATAATGTTGTATTATACTGAACATTATAACTAAATTATTGTCTACTAAGTAAACCATTGTTTTAGGACCATTCATATTCAAATTACGGCTTGTTACTGAGTATTGCATGAAAGGTCACAATGGAAAACCTCAAAATAGAATCAGAAATTGATCTATAGAACGGAAACACCTGGGCTTTACGTTATCTAACTACTGCTTGACAAAAGGCAATAATCTACACGTAATATATATTATAATCCGAACAAAACATGGATATCTATCACAACGGGCATATTCTCAGATGCGTTTTCGTACAAAATAACAAACCGTTTTGTTTTACAATCGATAAGCAGCCTAAAAAATTTACATTTACCTATATGTAGAAAACGTATACAGAAGGCAAACAATTACAATTTGAGTTTACTGAATTCTTACATCTTTGGCTTTGATTCTCTGTAAGTTTTGTCAATAGATAAGTAAATACAGTTAAAATCTATTCGATGGTCTCACTGGCTGAACAAATAGACAATATAAAATAAAAGACAGAAATCCTTTCAGTTCAGTTCAAATTCAATCCTCAGGCAATACACGTTTTTATTTATTTATATATAATTAATCAGGATGTACTGAACCATTTGTATGACGAATAAACAATATTGTTCAAGGAAACCTGAAGATTCAACAGATATATGTTTCGCAATAAGTAATAAAATTGAATAACTATAAAAATATAAACATTCGGAAGGAGATACGGGTTGCCAGGATAAATAAATACGTCTTGTTACACAAATGATGCTTCATATGAATTGCTTTCGCGGAATTCTAAGTAAATCGGTTTAATATTGGTCTCTTTACGTTTGAGACATCAGCTTTATAATTTTTTATACTGTACAAATGAACGATTTAGTTGTCCATTATTGAAATAATAAAAATAATTGACTTAATGGCCAGTAATTTCTTTAATTTTTTATTTATACTAGATTCGAATGTTTGACAGTACATTGAGTACTAAAAGTCTTCATTAATTTCATATAATATAACAAAAAACAAATGCTCATACAATTAACATAATAATATTACGATATCCATGACCTCCGAGTGAAATATTAGGCCATTAAAATGTAATCGTCCAAATAATTAATGAAGTAATGTCTCAAAACATTAATGAACTGCAATAAGTGGTACATGTTACATAGCTACATGGAAATGTATAGTAGAGCGCGTAAAATTGTTTTAGAACTAGGTATAACAACAATGAATCATACTTGTGGAGAATCCAGGTCAGCTGTGTCCTCGAGGAAGGTCGTCCACACAAAACTCCTGATGGTAGATGAGCGTCTAGTGTTTGTTCAAATACGTTCCCAATAAACTCAACATATAACAAATCGTTTGATTATGAATTCGTTTGATTTTGAGCCTTGTAATTTTTATTGGTCTAGAATAACACACGTGTTTGTGTAGGTCAAATGTTTCGGCAGATGTATCATGTTATGAAGTTGTTATGAATTAATTGTATTCGAAATGTAATGTCTTATCTTATAAAAGATCGTGCTGAATTGCTTTAAAGCCTCGTGAATTATAATTAGGCTTGATTAATTTGTTCGGGACAAAAATAGTCCATTGAAACATACAAGGTATGTAGAGCACGTTTACATATAAGTAATTCAGACGATGTTTTATTCCTTAATGTAATATGTATTAACTTGCTTTTTGATCGCGGCTTCGCTCACCTGCGGCTTCGCTTCTGCATTTCTTCTTCGGAGTTGACTGGTCTCATTTTAGATGTTTTAAATACAAATCAGTACTGCGGCTTTTAACAATCCTAATATGGGTATGAATACATGCTACAAATATTCCTTTAAGCTCCCAAATAAAGAAAATATTTCGCATCATATTAAAAATAATATTTCTTTACCGCGTTTATTTGTAATGAACGACAATGTCAATTCGCGATCTTGGTGCCAACCGGCCGACAGCTGCCTTTCATACCGCTAATTGTCACGAAACTAACGCCTCGAATATCTTTTACAGGTTGAACTTTCACGGTCATTTCAGTTTACAATGTGTTAAATATTATTTCATTGTCAGTTCTACTTATTTACATCATAATTATGTGTGAACGAAGTCCGCGGATGTGGGGACAATTCAGACAAAGATTCGCTCAAACTCCGAGGGCAAGTGTGTCTTGTTACTTGCAACATTGATGAAATATATTGACTATTAAGAATAAAAAATAATTAAAAAACTATTTTTGAGGTGCGTGAGATGAACTTATATACTCGTACATAACAGTATATGATTTTTGAATTTTTTTCTTTCTATTTTAATGCAAAAACCTTACTGTTCTAATCCAAAGCAAGATTTAGTAAACAGGACCTTTAGTAAACATTTTAACCTATTAATAAATTGTAGTACTTAAAATAATTAATACTGTTCTTTATACTTACAACTAGTTCGCAGGTGATAATATGTTCGTGAATGAACCAGTTAAAAATTTAATGTGACTGTTTCGATTCGGGCTTCACATAAAGGCTTTGTTCAAAATGAGTGGACCTTGGCCTGTGCCTGTATAATGTAAAGGAGATATAATTATTAGCATAATAATTTAGGCTTGTTCATCGCGATACATAAAGTACGTCCATGCCGCAGGACGTCGTGAGACATCATCAGTCTCTTGGACCATTTATCACTTGACTCGTAAACATACCCTATCCAACGTGATTTTAATGTATTTCGAGAATAATCCCTGATTTAGCCCAGATATGTCGGCTACTTTAGTATAAGCCTTTCAGCAAAGTATGCCAAATTGTTTGAATTGAACGTTTAGTTTGCATATCTCATGCCCGTGTAAATTTCATCTTAAGTACTGATCGCTTAGTGGCAAATAGTCGCTTAGAGGCAATAAAAATATTAATTTATTCGCAATAATGTGGTCTAAGTAACATTCAACCGTTTTGAATAATATTATTTCTATGTTTATCTCGAAAATAGAATGAAAATGATTATCTTTACTGAATTTATACCATGTGTGTATAATAATCATTCAACTTATATACATATCATAACACGAAGAAGGTCTCAGTTTGACTGTATTTTTTTTTTGTTTGTAACTCAATAACTCCAGGGGTTTTTAACCGCTTGACGTAATTCCTAATGTGTTTCATGGGAAATTGTTGTCGGTCTGTCCCATTTTAAAATTTCGAGCACCTCTCTCCCAGGAACGTCACTGATATTTTTGTAGATAAGAATTATTTTTCCGTATAACTAGTAGATAATTATAATAATTAAGCAGTTAAAGAACATCAATCATAAAAATACATAACGCATTTGATAAAAATGCCAAATGGGCAAAATTATAACGGTATGTGGTACATAATATATTATAGTATAGTACTATAATACCTGTGATATTAGATAAGACAACTAGATATCCTCTTCCTACCAGTTTACATAAATACCTTACGTAGAACCGTTACTTAAAACCTCTATTTGTTTTTCCTAATTTTTGTTATAGCGGCTAGAGAAATACATCATCTTTGAACATTTCAACTGTTGTCATGAGATTATAGCTTAGCGACGGACAGACGGACAAACAGACAATCAGATAAAGAGATTGATAGCGAAGTTTTAATAATAGGATCTCGTTTAACCGTTTGGTTCCTTCATCAATCGTAATTTGTCAATTTTTTTTTTCATAATCAGATGTAGAGATGTCGGCTATATTTTACCACATACAACTGATATAATAGGGTATAGGGCTGACCCCTAGACCCTAGACCCTAGAGGCCTGAGCCTCTATATATTAATAAAGTGTTTATAGAATAGTTTTTTTTTAATTCTATTTTGAATAAAGATCGATACAAAGATCTTGAAAATTTAGCTTTTTGCATATTTTTGATTTTTATTTGCTAACGATTCAAAACGTGCATAAATCCTCAATTAAAATAAAAATGTTTAAATATTGTAGTGCGGATAATTGAATAACCAGAAACAATTCGTTTCATTAATTTTATCTGTATGGGTACTATAGGCATAGAGAATCATAAATTTAATTCACAATTTTGGCAACTTCAAGGAACGTTGAAGAAAAAATATAGTCTACAGTAATAGTAATATAGTGTGTGAATGAGAAGTCACTCTATGCAAATACTACTGGTAGCCTTACTACTGGTAACAAAACACATAGGAATCACGTATGTACGTGGATATCTATCCAACTGTGAATGACATTTTGAAATCATCCCAGTAATTTTTAAGATTAGAGCGTTCAAACAAACAAACAACTTTTCAGCTTACATTATATAAAAGTTATGCCTTACTGTTATGGTGTGTAATTCTTTTTATTTCTCATTGAATATCTAAAGACTGTCCTATTATATGCTAATTTCTGTATAGCTCATAGATCGAGAGCCGGCAACAGTAGACGACGGCTGACTTCAAATTCCCGAGGAGGAAAGGCATCCGGCGTGAGTGCAACTGGCCCGGCGCCAACTATGCGCGTGCGCAGCTAACAATATAATATGGAATCTACCATACATTTAACAATATTGGACGTTAATACAAATATTTTATGAAAATCTTAAGTAGCTCTTATTCTCAACAACTGTGTTACCATATTTAGATGTGAATGAAAAATGAAACGAATATTTAAATGAAGAATCCAGGAAGGACACTTGTTGAAGAAAGAGGTTACAAAGGTTTTTGTAATCATTATAAAGATTGCGGCATTAAAGCACAACGAAGAAATCATTGTAGTAATAAAATTATTTTACTGCCCGTTTTTGGATCTCAGGCATAACTGAGGCGTGTTTCCGTATTTACTTTGATGTACTACTGGTTTTCATTACAATGCGTTTAATAATAAATAACAAAATTATTATCTGTATACTTTGTTACATTAGTTTCAAAATTCGTCATGTACTTTACAGTTAACATTAGTTATGTACCTGTATATTGTTATAAAAAATCTGTATAAATGAAATATCTTATCCATGTTTTCCAAGCAGGTCGTAGTGAGCTGGTACAGACTGCTACACGCGGGCCAGTCGGCGCCGTTTCTACAATTTATTGGCTCTATCACCACTTCCGACTTTAATAAACATTGCGTACATAGTTCTATAATTGTATTCTACTTACGCTTTTTGCTCATGGTAGTAGAGTTTTTAAGCTTTTCATATTAATTAATATGACAATAATAAAATAAAATGCCAATTCAATTAATATGACACGGCACAGTACACACATACAATACTGATAGATTCATGATCTTCATCATAATCAGCCTCCTATGAGGGTTCAGGCCATAATCCACCACGCTGGCCAAGTGCGGGTTGGCAGATGTCACATGACGTCGAACTTTTGATTCTTGGACATGGCGGTTTCCTCACGATGTTTTCCTTCACCATTTTAAACAGTGGTGATGTTATCCACATGAGCAAATAAACTGAAAAAATCAGTTTATTTCCAGCACGCTCCCCCGGTCTCCCACGCTCACTTATTGATTTTGAAGTCCGAGGTTCTCACCACTGAGCCACTAGTATAGAATAGAAATAGAATGGTAACAAGTAGATATTATTAAGCGCATAATATGTATTGATCATTATACTAGAAAAAGCTTCTTGTTAGTAAACACGCATTACGTAAGTGCGGCTTCAACAAAATTACGAAACAAGAAAAGTTGTTCTTAGACAAAAGTAATATCATACTTTTCCAATAGGATATTGGAATTTATTCTGTTTTCATTACGCACAATGAAGATAAACATTACATTGAAAACTTTACGATATGTTTTGATTAGCTTAACCCAATTCCCTGCGATCCTCGCATGATAATGTAGGTCTTTCCTATTTGAATATTTAGTAGTTTAAAGATACATACTCCCCACAATGTTTGCGAAAGGAGACATTTTGATCTTTAATGAAAATACCTACCTTAATTCTGGGATAAACGTTGATAAAGTCTCCCCAAGTGTAAAATTTATTATAATGTTCTGAAGTTTGAGACAGAATAAAGTATGAAATAAGTTATTAATTTTATAACACAATAGCTAGTCATCCACCTACGCAGTCTACTATAGTTACTATTGCACTCAGAGGTTGTGTATATATAGAAGGGTGAAACATTTTTGAAAATTTTCTTTTTTTTTGTGTTGTAATATAAATCATAACCATTATCTATATATCTTGTGTTTATTGCAAAATTCATAATATGCATATATTTGAAATATGTATATCTTTATAAAAAAAATAAGAGATACATATAGGTACGGCGAAAAGAAAACGCAACCGTAGCATCGATGACTCATTTGTGTTTTCATCAGACACATCAAAAACATGGATTATTATTAATATTCGGTACTGGATGAGGCCAGACTTATTATCGAATTACCTTGAATAACACATAAAGCAAATAAGTAAGCGAACTTTATTGAAGTGATGTTTTCTTTATGTTTTTTAATTTTATTTAAATTTTAGAATCGATCTAATATCAATAATATTATATGTAATAAAAAGATCTAATAATGGACATTTAGATGTAACTTCAAATTTATTAAACATTTTGATTTATGGTTTAATATTTATCGATGAACATTTCATATTTAAATTTCTAGAAAAAATCCCGTATAACATTTTGTATTGTTATTTTGAGACACACATAAAAAAAATCTGTTTTCTTGAAAAACAATCATTAAAATCTACACATACGCCGTTATTACAACATTGAAACACATCCAGAAACTAACGTCTTTACTTTTCGTGAAGAATGCGTCTCGAAGCGATGAAATAGGACGACCCTTTTCGCAATTTCCGCATATATATTGCCAGAGAATGTTAAATTTTAGAAATAAATATAATGAAGTCCGTTAGAAGTGATATTTTACTCAACATTTGACACACTTAGCTAGGATTAGAACAGAATTAGCGAAACTACGACGGATTTATATTAATGCATTCTAAAATCTTATTTAAGTGCTTTTATTGTCCTCTGTCTCATAAACCTAAAGTGTGGCACCTGTGACATATTGACAGCTTTTGTGAAAATGGCATATTAATAATAAGTTTCTATGATCGACAACTGACAAAAGAAAATTATTTTATTTAATAATTTCATTACCTATAAAATTATTAGCAGTTGTATGTAGAGAATATTAAACATGTATTCACATTGAATATATTACCTTTTCAATTTGAACTTCATAATGTTATAGAGCAATTATAAACTTATAACAACTATTGATGAATCACTTAAATTGGCCACTGATATTATTGCTATGCAATTATCAATCTTATTAAATATCGAATGTGGGAGACGAGGATGCTTCGGCACGAATTGGACTAAACCCTCTCTCGGACCCTCAATGGGATAGGTACCACACCCCCACAGATGACCGGTATGAAAAAGCATAACATGCGAATTCTACTTATTTCGTGTGATGAGTGGAGGGAGTCCAGGCGTCTTTATTTTTTTCCTCACCCTCCCAAGTTCATTCTTTGCTAATTCATTGTCCTTGCGAGCTCAAACTTCAAAAAAAAACTTATGTCAATGCTTACCACCACCGTGATCACTGTAAGATTAACCGAAATTTTATGGTAAACCGTGTGCTTTAGTAAATTATGGACTTTCATATGATCACAATCATTATTAACTCAACACAAAAATAACTAATTCATATTTTAAACTTTCATTCATAGAAAATTGCTTATCTATTATTACTCAAAAAACAATAATAGCCGTTGCATAACAAACCTCCTCTACGAGTAGAGCAAGTAAGCACAGAAGCGACAAATAATTTATTTTATATTA